>NC_084899.1:12230000-12362500 GCF_958979055.1 Alnus glutinosa | reverse complement strand
GATATGGTAGTACAATCTAATTATGACACTAGATATGGAAAAAAATCTAATATTGGATATTGCATGATCTTGCATGGATGTCTCTCTCTCTTGCTGTCAAAGATCCGACCATTGGAAGAAATTGTGCTGGCTTGTTCTCAGTCATCCAAAGTTGTTATATATAGCATGCATGGGACATCAAAAATCAGCTAGAACTCTCCTCATACCACTCACGTAAGCTTCCCTTCCCTTCACTGTTTTAGTGCTGAATCTTCCATGGGAAAAACTCTTTCACTCTCCTATGAAAACCAGCACTTGTGAGCCCGAAATGAAGCCTTAAAAATCTCCTCTTGTTTCCCAACAAAATACCAGAAACCAATATCTGAAATCCCTCTCTGATTCTAGCTCAAAAACCAGCAACTTCCAACTCATTTTAAGTACTCTGTTTTGGAATCAGATCCCCTTCTTTTATCCAATCTGTTGGGTACGAATTTTGGTAAGTAAATCTTCCTTTTCACACTCTGAAATTCAGTATTTGTTCCCTAGGATCATGGGTTGTTTCTCCTCTTCTAATGAAAGAATTACACCTATGAAGTTTTAAATAAGCAAGATAATAACTTTGCCTTAAATATTTTGTGTGTAAATGAGCTGCTAAAATGTATGTGTGATGATTAATAAAAATGAAGGTGTGAAGTGAATTGTGTGTGAGATGTATGCTGGAATTCCCTGCATGAATGAGAATATTAAAATTAGTGAGTGAGTGTATATGGGTATATGGCTAATGTGTGTGTGTGTGTAGAAAGGATTATTTTGGCTACAAGGTGTACATAATATATATATATATGGGTATGAGTGGGAGTCATATATCAATATACTAGTTGGAATTAATGGCTAATAAAAGAGGATGTTTTAGTTTCATTATTCAATAATCTAAGATGTTATTCAATATCTTGATTAAGAAAACCGAAAGCGGAAGTGTTAGAACAATCGTTAAAATAATGCTTTAAGGATAAGTGTAGTAAACATATTCGTAGCACCTTTTCACTAATTTAGTATTACTACATGATTGAAATTATGCAGTTGTAGAGAAAGACTTTTGGAGCAGAAACTAGTAAGTATCTCTATACTTACTGAGGACGAAGCTGGTTGACTTTCCTATAATATTATGTTTATTACTTTATTTACTTGTTTGCGCATGTGGATTTGCATATTTTATTATTTTTAATAACCTGTCTAATAACAAGCTGTTGGATCAAGATCCACAGTGGGTACGCGAGGCTTCACATGAGTTCCAAGGTTCTCAGTGAATGAGGAGGTACTTGAAAAGAATAATAAATACAAAAACTGGTGTACCAATGTCACCAGGGAAACAAGGTTTCCAGGAGCCAAGGCTCCCAAAGAATATAATTAAAAGTTAAGTGAGGAAACCAAGGTTTCAAATAACACGCTAACCGTGCCAAGGCCAACAGAGTAGTGAAAAAAGGGAAATACCTAAAACTCTACACTTAAAACTGTCATTGCTTTATGATTACGTTTATGTTCATTTTATGTCTATGATTCGCGGTCATAGATTATATTTTGTATATACATGTGATTATATGGCCATTGCATTGTGTTGCATTAATTAAATAAATCAGCACTCGTATTATTATTGGAAATAGTGGACTCACTTTAGTATTCTATGTTGTTGTCTTCTCTCTGTACTATGTAATGATTCAGGTTATGAAGAAGAAGAATATCAGGACTATCCCGACTCATAGATGGTTCCTGGTTTAGTTTTTTGTGAGGCTGGATAGCCTTTCTTTTTGGGACGGTAGTTCACCTTACTTAGCTTAAGACATTACTTATGATCCTTCAGTTATATGTATATATTTGGCTTGTATAACTATCTTGCCCTGTGAGGCATGACTGTTATTACTGTTTGTATAATTATACTTACTGACTTAATATATATATTGTGAGGTATTTCAGTAGTAGCTTTGAGATGTCAATCTATTTCCAAATCTATAATATTACATTTACATATATTCCGTTACCAACATTTACCTCTAATAAGTTAGTAATGTCACGTAAAAATTCAAAAATTTTCACTTACGCTTTTTGTAAAAGCGGGGCGTTACATCAGGGCTTCAAAAGGTAAAAGCAAAAATTCTTCTGAAGAAGAATTTGATGATGAGGATGGTATACCTATATTTGCTAGGAATATCATAAATTTACTGAATTCCAAAGGGGATCCCAAAAGTATTGAACAAGAAGAAGTTGAAATTAACAAAAAGGATCTTTGTGGTCATAAGTGTGTTGAATGTTCAGGTTTTGAGTACATACAAGAAGATTGTGGAAACCTTAAACAGGCGAAAAAGGCTCTCCATGCTACTCTCAATGATGATTCACATAAAGATCTGAGGATTTTGGCTCTTACTACTACTCCACATGTTGATTCTGATGAGTCCCAGAGTAATGATGAAGAAGAACTGAAAGAGGTATCTAGAATCTTATACATCGAGTTCACAAAGCTGAGAGAGACCAATCAGAAGAATGTGTTGGAGCTAAAAACTATGAAGACATAAAAAAGCATATTATTTCAGAAGATCATTGACTTGGAATATAAACTGATGGATGCATAAGTACAGTTGGAGAAGTTCTCAAACCACAAGCTAGCCTAGATGTTGACAAGACAGAAGTGCTCATTTGACAAGACTGGTATCGGGTATGTAGCTTCTATTGATGCCTCCAACATTGCCTTTACTTCAAAAATTGTGTTTGTGAAGCCCTCAGTTCTAGACCCTCAGAATGCCTATCAAGACAGAGGTAAGACAATTGTAACAAAAAGCTTACCTACATGTCATCATTGTGGGGGTGGTGGGACACATGAGACCGAATTGTGATAAATTAAATTCCTTAAGGACTTGAAATAAGCAGGATGCTCCTAAGAAGGATAAAGGGGTTGAAGAAGATTCCAAGTCAAAATATGTCCCTCCACATAAGAGACAACCCACTCAAAGGTTTGTCTCTACCTGTCATCATTATGGCATCAGCGGTCACATCCGACCTAATTGTTCACAATTGCGAGTTCAGAAGACGAAGGTCAAGAAAGAACAACCAAAGAAAGAAACATTAGGCACTCAACCTCCAAAGGCACATCAAGCTTCATGGCATCAGCAGCAACAACATTGATTTGTTCTTGCCAACAGACAAAGTCGCAAGCCTAGAAACAACAAATCAAGGCACTTCAAGGAAAAGCTGCAAAAGCCTCTCAGAAACCATGTCTATGAGGGGTTGCTTAGCATGATGCAAAATGTCCTGAGACTCCTAGACAATGTGAACAAGACGCACAATTCTCCTCCAAGGGTCAAGAAAGTTTGGGTCAGAAAGGATGAGACCATTCACCTCTTGAGGGGGAGTGGACTCACCTAGTGAAGGTGAAGTCACACCATGCCTAGGATTTTGGTTCCTAAATCCTAGGGCATGTCAGGTATGTTTGCATTGCATTGTTCATCATATCATATCTTATTCATGCCTTGCATTCTGTTTAAGGAACCATATATTTTCTTGTTTGCCTTGAAAAACATTTATGCGGGTATTTAATGGGGATGAGAAAAAAAGCACGTTAGGGGGCTGCTTTTTTGTTTTGGTAGTTCCAAACCTCTCCCTGAGGCCAGGTTTGCTTTTACCTTACATGCTAGGACTAGATATTATTTCTTTTCTCCATAAGCATGTTTTTGTTGTTTTTCTATCTTATTTTTTTCAACATTAAAAAAATAAAAATAAAAAATTGGGGAGAAGATGCTGAATTTTTTAGTTCATTGTGTGTTAATTGAATATGCTTATATATAATATTGAAAGTTTATGCCTGATATCTTCTAAGTTTTCCTATTGCATCTTTATAATGACCCGAATTTTAAATTACACGTTTTAAGAATAAAACCTAATGGATAAATGGTTAAGACTAACTATATGTCTAGAAAATGCAATAGGACGCGTACAGAAACACGTAGAAAGTCCAAGAAATAAAGGAAATAGAAATTGAAAATAAATAAATAAATAAATATATATATATATATATATATATATATATATATATATATATATATGTATTAAAATAAATAGTGGCGCGTCCAAATCGTATCTCACTTAAATGAGGCGGAGGCCTCATTTTCACGCGCGTCCGAACAGGCACTAAATGGGCAAACGACTTGTTTTAAAATGTCGCACGTCCAGACGGCATGAGAGCCCCGTCCGGACGGCTCCTGCATTAAGTCGGGCAGTGAGCCTTTTCTCACAAATTTTCCGCCAAATCTCTCCCCCACTCCCTCGATTTTTCACCTTGAAACCATGATCTACGGAGATCTGACCGTCCAAACCCAAATCGACTTCAAAAACGTGATCTATGAAGCCCGATCTACGTTTCTACTGATTGGTTTGAGGTAAACATTAAACTCTTGTCATTTGAGATTTTGAGTTAAATCTTGAAATGTGGAGTTTAATCTTTGTTTATCTTTAGGATTTGCATGGTTTGGAGCTCCTTAAATGTTTACTAAGTGTTGGATTTCACTTGGGTGAATTTTAGTAAGTTTCCTAAACCCTAACTTTGGGTTATGTATTTTAATTGTGATTTCTTGTGCCTAACCCTAGGGAAACCTTATGGGTTAGTGTTATTAGTGTTTAAATAGCAATATTATGTTATGAGTTAGTAAAATAAATTATGGGTTTAAGATTGGAAACCCTAATTGGTGCGGTTAAATTAATTTGGGAGTTTTTAGTGTTTAAAACCTAGTTTACTAATTTATGGATTAATTGTGGTTATTGTGATGATTAATTCCAAATTAGCTATGGGTTTCGTAAAAAGATTAGTGAATATAATTTTAGGATCAATGATATTGAGAAAATATAAGTGAAAATAATCTATTGATTAGTGAATATAATTTGGGTTAACATTTAATGTTATAGGTAATTATTTATAAGTGGTGATTTTAAGATTCAGTCCTAAATAAGTGTTTTTTGGGTTAGTGGTGTTGTAGGTAAAATTAGTGAGTAAAGTTTATAGGTGTGTAATTGGGACCCTTAAAATATTATCAGTTTTTCAACAGTTTAGCCTTGAGCGATTCAAGTGCTAATTAGGATGTTAAATTGTTTAGAGTATTAAATTGTGCAAGGTATTGTTTTTACAGTGGCACATTGCTTGGAGTTGATTAGGGAGCTTGGTTAAGTTTGATATCCGAGCGGTCAAGTGAGTATTCTACTCACTGAGGGATCTTAGGAATTTAGATATATGAATTGCTAAGTTTCATTTAATTTGATGTTAACTCTATGATGATGATTTGGTATATGTAATTATGAATTATATTGTGAAAAAATAAAATATGTTGATGAATTGACATTGAAGAATGCATGAGATTTGTGTTGTGAATATGATATATATTGATGAATTGATATTGAAAATATGTATGAAAATATATGTGAATGAGTTTGTGAGATATTTGGATTGAGAATTGTAATGATAAATGGACGTTGATGAAATTGGTTGTATTTATGATTATGGAATAGTGGTTAAAAATATATGTGATTGAGTTGTGAGAATTGCGATGATAAGTTTACATTGATATGCTTGAAATGGCTTGGGGTTGAATAACATGAAGTTGGAATAATGGTTTGTGTAGTATGAGATTATGTGTTAAATATGAGTTTGTTGTGGAATGTGGTAAGTGTTGAAAGAAAGATGTTTGGGAATACACATGTGATGATATGTATATAGTGTGGATGCTTTGGTATTATGAGAACCCGGCAATTGATAGATGGTAAGTCCAGTGTCGTAATATCTGACACAGTGCCTAGCATTGAAGTGCTAGCACACGTGAGATTTTGCTCTGTGGGTATGCTGCTTTACGGGCGGTGTTAAAGGTAAGTCTAAGGTATGTGGCTTCTAGCACTTGTGTTGGTTGCCCTGCGGGTATGTAGCTTCACAGGCGGTGTATTATGCAAGGCAAGTCTAGGATATGTGGCTTCTAGCACTTGTGTGATGGTTTCCCTGCGGGTATGTAGCTTCACGGGCGGTGTATTATGCAAGGCAAGTCTAGGGTATGTGGCTTCTAGCACTTGTGTTTTGTTTGCCCTGCGGGTATGTAGCTTCACGGGCGGTGTATTGTGCAAGGCAAGTCTAAGGTATGTGGCTTCTAGCACTTGTGTGTTGTTTGCCCTACTGGTATGTAGCTTCACGAGCGGTGTATATTATCATTCTGATATTCTATACGTGAGTTTAGAGTAGTTGCTTCTAGCTGCGGTGTTGGTAATTTTAGAGTTGGAAGTAAAGACAATCTATGGGAGTGACTTGTATGAAATGATGTGTTGGCATGTAGGCATAATGATTTGAGAGTGATGTTGTTGAACCATGTATATGTGTACGTATGTTTGTGTGCTCTGTTTACTCCAGTGAGTACTATACTACTAAGGCCACAGTAATTTGTCTGCAGAATTTGCATTCTTATAAATAACATTACCCTTACCTTTTATATGTCTCCTATGAAGAGGGACATATTTAGATGAGGAAGAATCTTCAACTATACCTTTCCTTGGAGCATCTTGCTTAATCCAAAGCCTATGTGATTTCAACAAATAACAATTTGGTCTAATATGACCAATCTTCCCATAATTATGACAAGTGGGAACAAACTTACCTTGTGTTCCTGATTCCTTGGATTTAGGCATCACATAATTATTTAAGCAAGAATTTTCTAAACAAGCTGTATCTATTATCACAAGCTTAATATCAATAGAATCTAATTCAGAATCAAAAGCATGTGAAGTAGAAGTATTTAAATTATCAACAATTAAATCAGGTTTGTTAGAAATATCTGTATAAATAAAAAGCATGCTTTTCAAATTATCACTAGAAAACTTTTCCAAATTATTCTCTAGTGCATCAATGGTATTAAGCAACATGGTATTCTTAGATTTCAAAGAGTCAATAAAAACATGTGATTCAGATAACTACATAATCAAAGACTCTTTTTCTTGCTTCACCTTTTTAAGCTCTTTATGAGAAACTTTAGAATTTTTAACATTCTTTAATTTATCAAAAGCCTTAAAGAGCTTAATATCAAAATTCTCTTCAAATAACTGAGAAGAATTCATGATAAAAGGTGTAATAAAAAAATAGAAGCCACAAAAGATAAGGATCACACTCATGAATTAAATCCTTTAAACGGAATGTACCCGCTCTGATACCAATTGAAAAATAAAGTGACTTCGAATTTAACGTGCGTGTATGCAACGTGTAACAAAATATTGTAAAAGCGGAATTTAAATGACACAAATATTTTGTTAACGAAGTGGAAACTCAATTAAGAGAAAAACTACTCCGGGGCAGTCAAACTCAGGATATCCACTGTTTAGAAGACAAAGCTAGTTACAAAGCAGTAGCACTCACATACCCTTGTGCTGTGGTCGTACCTTGAACTCTGACGTGTAACCCAACATGAATGCCTCCCAACCAACTCACCTACTTGAAGGGGTATTCAATGGAATTCTTTATCTTAGGGCTTCTCCCTAAGATAGACTTCACACAAACACAGCAACAACACTTCGACAACGGCTTGACAGTAACTGAATCAGTACAACAACTCCTAAAATATACTCTCTAAGCACTATGGAATTCAATATCGAATAAGTACATCGTCCAGACGGTTGCAGTTGTCTTTCCATATCTGTGTTTGGAAAGGAAATCCTTTTACTTGTCGAACACTGAAAGGCGTCTGAATGTGTTGCTGAAACGTCCGAACGGATGGAACATGGAATAGTTCGAAGCTTCCAGATACAAATGGGAGTCTGGACGGAAAGTTCTCGTCGTCTGGACGGATGTTACTTGACTGATGAGCGTCCGGACAGAATGCCACATCGTCCAGATGGATGCAAGGTACTTGAACTTCACTGTCTTGAAATCCTCACAGAATCTTCTTGAAGCACATAACTGAAATGTAGACTCTGAATATAAACAACATCTCTGATAAATAAGTATTACATAGAAGTGATTTTGTCCAACAGAATGTAGCCAATCACAAATTAACAGGTTTAAGTGGCTGATGCATAAATTGACATACCCGATTTACTGCAAAGCCTAAATCAGGTCGTGTGAGAGAGAGATACTATATAGAACCGATGGTACTGCGGTATAGGGACTGATCTTCCATTGGATCACCAGAAAATGCAGAGAGACTTGAGGAAGAAGCCATTGGAGAAGAAATAGGCTTAGCCTCATGCAATTTTGTTTTCTTCAAGAGATCCAAGATATATCGGCGTTGAGAAAAAAAAAGACCAGATTCAACTTTTAGTACTTCAACACCAAGAAAGTAATGTAGATCACCCAAATCTTTCACAGCAAAATCAACACTAAGAAGTTGCAGAAGCTCAGTAATAGTAGCAGGATCCGATGATGTGATGATTATGTCATCGACATAAATCAGAAGGTAAATGGTGACTATCTTGGTGCAATAAATGAAGAGTGAAGTGTAAGCCTTAGAACCCACGAAACCAATCTGAACCAACTTGTCACTTAAGCGAGAAAACAAGGTTCGGGGAGCCTACTTCAAACCATAAATCGCCTTTTGAAGCTTGCAAACATGGTGAGGAAAACTGGGATTAATGAATCCCGGAGGTTGGACCATGTAGACATCCTCGGATAGGAAACCATGAAGGAAGGCGTTCTAAATATCAATTTGCTTTAGTGACTACCCTACAACGTAGGCAAGAGAGAGAACCGTTCAGATTGTTGTAGGCTTGACCACCGGACTATATGTCTCTCCATAGTCCATGCCGGCCTGTTGGTGAAAGCCTTTGGCCACAAGACGTCCTTTGTGGCGTTTTATTGATCCATCAGCCTTCCTTTTAAGCTTGAATACCCATTTACATCCCACTAGATTCTAAGAAGGTTGCGGAGAAACAAGTGACCAAGTCTGATTTTGAAGGAGAGCATTAAATTCAACTTGCATAGCATTTCTCCATTCTAAACCTGTGCAAGTTGGTTCCTGAAGTGCTAAATGTGTTTCTGCCACTAAAGCTCGAGGAGCCGGGTATCGGATGGTGCCATCCATGAGCTGTCTTTGTTGGAAAATATGATTCAGTGACCTTGTACGCATGGGATGTAACCGAGCATGAGGTGTATCTGTGGAGGAGCTGGATCTAGGCATGCTGATATCTGTAGAATTGGGAGGGGAGGGGCTGGAAATAGAAGTGGAAGAAGGGACAGTCACTGAGGTTGGTGATGAATAGAAGCAATTGGTGAACAAAGTAGAGGACGGAGAATAGGTCCCTGAACTACTGGAAAAGAAGCAGAGACAATAGAAGGTGCAACAAAAGGAAATTGATCTTCATGGAAGATGACACATCTTGTGAGATGTACATCCGGCCAAAATCAATGTGGAAACATTTATAACCTTTGTGATTTTGACTATATCTAAGAAATACACATTCTTTTGATTGAGGGGAAAACTTGTGAGAATTATAGGGTCTTAAGTTGGGAAAACAGGCACACCTGAATACCTTAAGGAACATATAATCAGGAGTTTGATTAAATGGTTTCTCAAAATGTGATTTATTTTGTAACAATTGTGTTAGCAAACGATTAATGAGATAGCATGAGGTGAGACAAGCTTCATCCTAGAATTTTTGAGGGAGATGACTGTCGGCTAAGAGTGCTAAGGTTGTGTCAATGAGGTGACGATGCTTTCTTTCTACACATCCTTGTTGTTGATGTGTGTGAGGCAAGAAATTCGATGAGTTATGCCTTGAGACCAAAAGTAGGACTGGAGTTTGCGATATTCGCCACCCCAATCAGATTTGACACTTATTATTTTTGTATTGAGTAAACGTTCGGCCAAGGCTTGAAATTGCAGAAAAGTTAGCATAACATCATATTTAGCTTGAATGGGAAAAACCCAAGTGTAACGACTAAAAGCATCAATAAAGGACACATAAAACCGATTTTCATTAAGTGAAAGGTTTGGGGAAGGTTCCCATACATCGGAATAAACTAATTCTAGGGGTTTACATATGCTGGAAGTAGAAGCAGAAGCAGAAAATGGCAATTGATGACCCTTAGCTTGCGGACATGCAGTGCAAGGGGAGGGGATGCCTTATTTGGAAGAACTGGAAGCTGAAATTGAGAAAGAACATGCTAAACAGTACGAAAAGTAGGATGACCTAAGCGCTTGTGCCATGAAGCCGGAGAGGTGCGCTCACCTACAAGTGATTGTTTTATTGACGAAGACCTAGAAGAAGGAAGAAGTTGATAAAGACCATCTTTAAGTCGGCCTTGATGGAGGATGATCCCGGTTTGAGAGTCCTTGATCACAAAGTGAGAAGAGTGGAATTCAAAAAACACAGAATTATCAAGAGCAAATTGTCTAACAGAGAGAAGATTTTTACAAATCAAAAAAACACAAAGGAGTTGGTTTAGAATGAAATTTTGACGAGAAAGAGTTAAGACAGCAGAACCAATATGAGATATAGGCAAACCTGTTTCATCACCAACTTGGATTTGATCCTGTCCACGATAATCCTCATGCGCTAAGATGAGTTGTTGCAGCTCATTGGTCATGTGATGAGTAGCCCTGGTATCGGCGTACCATGTTTCCTCAGCTGGCAAAATCGGAGATGAGTAGTAGGCCTGTGGAAAAAATTGTTGCTGCTGGTGGTCGAGAAAGACATATCCTGTTGATGGTAGCAGTGAAGAGCAATGTGTCCGGGTTTGCCACAGATTTGACATGTAGGCCGGGAAGAGGAAGTTGTATCAGGAGAGAAGTAGGAGCCACAACCACGGTTGTTGGAGAATGATCCACGACCACAATTGTATTGACGTCCACCACGACCACAGTATCCTCGACCCTTTTGCATGGGAGTCCTTGGGGAGAAATTGACAGACGGTTGATGAATATCAAGGGCTGGATTTGCTGTTCCAGATGCAGGCAGTGGATTCGGAATCAGAATGGGCCCATAGATCAAGACGTTTGTCTATGATATGGCTTTGATACCATAATAGAACTTAGATATATTGGTTGTTTAACCTTGCTCATCACCATGAGCTTTCATTGATACTTATAGAAGATTACATGAGTTTAAGATAAACATAACTTCCTAGGATAAACACGATTTCTTCCTATACAATAGAACTATAACTCTTCTTGACATTATCCCTTATCTTATCTAACATAGAGTTTGAACTCTAAGATAACACAACCTTATCTACTTAGTGCTAGAACTTCGGATAGGAGTAGGTTTCCTATCATTAGAATCCTGAACATATTGCACTGCACAAGACTCACGGTTACCTGTGAGTCATGTGCGTTAGGTTCGCTAATAAAGGTTTGCTGGGTACTGGTGCTTGTGGATCATCGATTGCTTGAGAAAACAACCGGGCTTGAAGCTTTGATACCAAAATTGAAGCACCATGGATCAAGAACAAAAGAATGGTAAAGGATTGGCGTCTCACCATCCGGATAAATCAGGTGTCACACTAGGAATGTAGAGTCTCACAACAAAAAAAAAAAAAAAAAAAAAGAAAGAAAGAGAGCAATCACAACTCTCAAAGAACAAAACAACTGTTTATTTTACATTCATATTTTGAATCATCGTATGTCATTCACACATCAGCTTTGTGTCAGAGGGGACCACCAAACGTTTGTTCTGACCCAAAAACCGTTGTGTAAAATAGTACACCGAACATTTGATAAAGTGACCAAATGTTTGATTATCTATAGGTTTGTTTAAATACCAGTTCATTCCTATCCTCAGCCTACCTAGCTTTATAAATACCCACCCACACCTTTTAAACCCGCTTACACGCCTTTTGCTCAGTATATTCCTTGTGTGAGTTTGTAAGGTCTATTGGAGAAGGAATGAGCTATTTTCTACCTAAGAAGGTAAACTTTACAAACCTAGTTCGTTCTTGGTTTAGTTGTTATGCTACATGCTTACTATTTAGGCTATATCTTTGGTTAGTTACATCTTTACTTGGGTTTTAACCATAATATTAGTTTAGCTTTGGTTAGTATCCTGATGATGTTTAACGTGTCAAGTCCTACTTGAAAGTATTACTATGGTTTAGGACTTTGTTAGGGATCATCTTAAGGTCCTAGGGCTTACTTAGAAGTGGTTTGATGGCCTTTAGGTTCGAAAATGGAGTTTGGCCCCAACACCGAACGTTCGAACCCTCCTGTCCAAATGTTCGACCCTCGAGCAGAAAGTCCATTTTTCAGTTTTAAGCTTGGATTAGAGGCTAATGACAGATCTTCATACAGATTTGGAGGTTGGAGAATATTCGAGGGATTACCCTGTAGAAAGTTACGAGTCAAGTGAGTTTTTTCCACGTAGCATAATTATTTTGTGTACCGAAACATTCATATTTACAACTCACATGAAATACATTTTATTAATGTGAACTCAATTTTGTGAAAACGAATGATTAATGATAAGATAATGAAAATGATGAGTTTATGCAAAGCATGCATGTAAAAGATTATGAATATTAAATTGCATCATATGACATGGTACACCGATACGTGCGGGATAATGGTCACGGGCTTAAATACATGTTGTTCTTTATGGTCAAAGGTTTATTATTATGTTTGACCTTGAATTCAATGGTTTTTGTAATCGGCACAACTATGCTTGAGTGGTGGTCATTATAGACGGACTTCACTAGTGGTGTGGGCCACCCGAGGTCAGACTTGGTCAAGCGGCTAGTATGGACGATAGCGTACGATATGTGAGACACCAGTATTGTATTATAGGTCCATCAAGACAACACCAACCCTGTGGGACTGGGTTAAAATCCTAATGACATGATTCTCTTGGTACAACATATACTATATCTATATTGCATGCACGATCATTTTTCAAATGAAGAATTATAATTATACATTTATGTATGTGGCTTATATCTTAACATCTGAGTTCACTTCATGATAACATTTGCATCATGTACATTATTGCTCACTACGTCGTGGACTTACACTTGTATCTTTTTTACCTATGAAACATGTGATGTTTTATAGTTGGACCACCTATAGATGTTGGATTCGAGATGGACCTCGAAGCAGATGCGGCCGTTTGGTGTAATAATATCGATCCGGTTATGTTTGAAGACTAATTGCAGGTTTTGAAGGCTCATGGTAATTAGTACTTTTGGGTGTTGTAGTAGGCTTAGCATTTGAGGGTCATTTGTGTATTAAAGTTTAGTATTGATCTTTTATATCGATGATTTATTTAGTGTGATTTCAGTTAATGTAATGACTCTTGGTAGATGCTTTGGCTGTAATTAATGTTGATATGATATTTTATGTTTCTGCTACGTAGATTTTTTTTAGGAGTAAAGATCTCTGAGTCTTATTCCATGTAGAATGGGTCTGGGAGGCGAATTAATTTCTCGAAGCGTTACAGGACGACTTCAACTTATATTACCTTGTTCTTGTACAGCATTCAGGTTTATTGGAGTAGCATTTTCATTCTGCCAAAGAAAATAATCTGAGCTATTGAACATAAGTTGAGTAGGTTTCTTTGGAATTGAAAATATGAATGTGTTGCCGAGGCAAAGCTGTCTTGGAAGATGTTGTGTAATCCAAAGAAAGGAGAGATCGGGCATTAAAAAAATTGTGGATGGGAATTGTGCCTCTATGATGAGGCATATCTGGAGTCTCTTTGTGAAATTAGGGTCCCTTTGGGTTGCTTGGGTGAAGGAAAATCTGTTTAGAAGAGGAAGTTTCTAGCAGATCAGTATTCCTCTAGTGTACTTGGAGTTGGCGCAAGCTTTTGAAGCTGAGATCAAAAGCAAAAAAAATTGATATTGGCATCCTAATTATGAGAAATATGGGTTCCGAGTGGTTTTTTAGGCGCTAGGAGCAAGCTTGAAGCTAAGCTCTCCTCTGTTATTGTTGATGGCCAATGGAACTGGCAACCAGCTAGATCCGAGCAACTGGTTGAAATTCAAAGCATCCTTTTTATATGGTGGATATCGGGAGCAGGATCAACCGGAATGGATGATTTCGAAGGGTGGCAGATATTGTAGCTCAGCTACGTGGGATGCTATTAGGGAAAAGCAGGATTTGGTGGACTGGTATCAGCTGGTCTCGTTCCCTCTTGCTATTCCCTCTCCTACGCATTCTTTTCTCTCTTTGCTGGCCATCAAGAATGCTCTGATTACTAGTGATAAAATGCTGCATTGGGTGGGGCTTTAAGAGGTAGACAAGTCTTTTTTTTTTGTTTATTTGGTAGGAATGGTGTGGAAGATAGAAATCACATTTTCTTCCAATGTTATTTCACCAAAAACATGTGCGGAGAAATTCTATGTTATTGACCCTCCTGTGATACTGCTATGGGGTTTGCAGAATATATTGGAGGAAGAAGAATTTACTTGCCTATATGTGCAGATTAGTTTTTAGTGCAACCATAAATTATCTATCATGTTCGGAGAAATAGAAATGAGATTGGGCATGATTTGTTGTTCGGCTGCAGTTTAGTTTCAGTTTTTCTGATTTGTATCTTGTTAGGGTTGTTGAGAGACCAAACTGAACCAAATTGATGGATAAGCTACAAGCAAAAACATAATACCAAATCAACACACACGGAAGATCCTCATCATAATTAAATTCTCAACTCAATGGCACACTGCCATGTCAATCTTACATATCAATGAATTGTACTATATCACAAAGTAAAAAATAACTAACAAAAAACAGATTGGCTTTCTCATTGAAGGGCATGATTCCCAGAAAATACTATTTTACATCAAGCAGCCATTCTGGATTTCATACACAGGAAGAACAACTATGGCACTCGGGCATCTCGGTGGCTATATATAGAAGGAAGCTTACAATTGCGGTAGATACACTTTCAACTTCAATCAAATTCGGTAACACTATAGGAAAGTCCCAGACCACACGTTCATTTCCCTTTCCCCAATGAATTAATTTGATATGGAAAAACCCTGATAAATTTCAAAAAAGCTCCTCTGAATTGAACTTGTTCCAAGATTCCTGTGACAATATTACCAAACTATTGATGTTAACAAGCCCGATAAATGTAACCAAAGTACTATTAACTTATCCAATAACAAAATAAGACCAAAAAGGTGCATCAACTTTTCCAAACGCTTCTCGCTTAAGGCACAAGTTGAATATCAATTGTGAATCACATTATCAAAGTTCCATTAATGATCGACATTTGCAATAATGCCATGTGCATCATTCTATATAATCTGTGCACTTGTTCATTATTCTCTTTTACAGCCATAATGCGTAATTGAACTAAATGTTTGACCAGTTTACTAGCATAAATATATGTACATCCCACAAATTACTATGTAAATATATCATTTGCAAAGTCAACGAACCATGGCCAGCCCCCATGACTTTGTTTTTTCCTCTCTTTCCTAAGAAAGACTGATTAAAAAAGATGGGCAACAAAATTGTTTAGATGGATTTGATATTAAGTACCTTAAGGAGGTCAAAAACCTTCTCCGCAACATATTTCTGTTGAAGAGTGGCGCCTTTTTGTTGCACCTTATCAGGGTGGATGCACAAGGTAGCCTTCCTATAAACCTTTTTAACTGCAGGCGCTGTAATCATATCAGTTAAAGAAACTGGCTGCCAACCGCATTCAGGCCAGAGCACCTGATCATCAACAGAATCGAATCCAGTCAATATAAATAAATTACTAACATAAAGAAAAGACAAATTTTACAGGTAAGGTAATTTTGTGAACTTAACAACAGATCATAATTTCCATCCAGAACTGAGAGCAGCAGTGCCTTTAACTGCCGATTGTACAAATTTAGGATTGAATTTATATGAAACTAAGCATTTGGTTAAGATGTTCGACTGGGAAAGACATTGGGGTGTAAGGAGAATTTGTATAAGTAGTTATTATGTCATCGTAGGTCTTTCTGTATAAAGACACTAGTTTTGGAAGTTTGGTATGTAATTTACCAAGCATAAAAAGTGACAAATCTTGAAATTTCCAGCCAGCTTAGCTCTTGGCATTGTAACAAAGACTTCAAATCACAGGGATAGAGGGTTTCAAAGGATGGGAGAACATAACACCTGTACAGGCCATGGGCCCAATGGACCAAGAAAGGTCGTAAGTCTTCCCACATTAACTCAAGGATGACTCTTTGTCATTCTAGTTTCACCATGTAGAATATGATTTTCACCAGAATAAAAACTCCAAAAGGTGAATGGATTTTGATAGACAACCACATTTATAACCTGAGATAACCAGGATATACATATCATATAAAAATTTGGGACACAGATAAAATCAGAATCTGCAGGTTTGGAACTCTATACAAAGGGTGTTTCCTTTCAAATGACGACTGCCTCTTCCTGCTGCGAGGGCTTATAAATATCCATGCGAGTTGGGGGGTAGATAAAGAGAGAGGAACTAAACCAAAACTTTCATCATGAAATTCTGAACCAAGACTCCACTACGTAATGAAGATGGATATAATTTATCAACGGATTCTTAATACCATATTAGAAATAAATGTCCATACCAAATAAAGATCTTGTTCTAGAAGCAGCTATAAAAAAATCATTCATACACAACCCTAACATTTTACACCAAGTCCATCATAGCAAGTGGACACAGAAAGTATTCACTTCATGGTATTCTTCCAAAACAATTAAAATATAATCATACAACTTTTGTTTTATAAGTTCATTAAAAGATGGCAAAGGGCGCAATCCAAAGTACAGAAGGAGCAAAAAAGAGAAAAACATCCAGCAAAATAAAGAACAAGAAAAGAGAGCACACAAATTTACAATGTTAGAGAAATTGAGAAAGGTGTACGAAGAAATCCACTCAAACAAGGATTTAAGAAAACAAAGCTCTAGAACCAAACTCGTCTTCTCGCAATCATCGAAACTTTTCTCTCTCCAAATGCACCACATTAAACAAGAAGGGATTAAATTCCAAAGGATATTAAGATCATTCCAACTGACCCTTCCTTCCAACAGGTCAAAAGATCCACTACCCGTCTAGACATAACCCACTTTACTCCAAACATCTAAAAACTAAGTTCCACAAATCTCTCACTACATCACAATGAAGAAGTAGATGATCAAGAGTTGCCCCATTCTTTTTGCATCTCCAAATGCACCACATTAAACAAGGGATTAAATTCCAAACAACATTAAGATCATTCCAACAGACCCTTCCTTCCAACAGGCCAAAAGATCCACGACCCGTCTAAACATAACCCACTTTACTCCAAACATCTAAAAACCAAGTTCCACAAATCTCTCACTACATCACAATGAAGAAGTAGATGATCAAGAGTTGCCCCATTCTTTTTGCACATACAACACCAATCTATCACTATAGTGTGACGCTTACAAGGATTATTCAGACCAAGAATTTTTCCTAAAGATGTTGTCCAAGTGAAGGAAGCCAATCAATCTAATAGGAGCATCGGTCCTTCAAATGCTTTTCCAAGGGAAGGAGCCAGGGTTGGGAATGAGAGCTTTGTAAAAAGTTCTGACCTCAAACAATCATCTTTTCAAAGGAATCTAGCAAAACTTATCTTCACCTCCCCGACCCATCCTACAGGAATACAAAACATTAAAAAAGGATGTTACGGAAACCACCACCTAATCATGCACCAATCTGATAAAATTTGTATCCCAATGCACCACTTCATTGTGAGCAAACATATGGTCAGCCACAAGAGCATCCCTATCCCTTGAAATGCCAAATAACTCTAGAAAAGAATCCTTTAGAGAACAATCCCCACCCCAAAACATCATGCCAAAACCAGGTTCGAAAGCCATCACCCATCTCAACTCTAACATAACCAGAGAGAAGGCATCCCAACCCCTCCTAATATGTATCCAAGCCTCACCCCATATGGCCCCATGACAATATTAGTGCACCATCACCCACCAAACTACCACATCTTTTATCCACCATGTGTCACCAAAAAGCCTCTCTTTCCACACAGCATACCTCCATAAACACTTTCCCAAGAGAGCCTAATAGAAAGTAAGAAAACTCAAAATCCCCAAACCTCCAAGATGAAGGAGTCTAAACCTTCTTCCAATTAACAAGATGGAATTTAGACTCGTTATCCAAGCCACCCCCCACAAGAACTTCCTATGCAATTTTTCTATCTGATTAATAACACCAATTGGGATAGGGAAGAGAGAAAGGAAGTAGGTTGAAAGGTTGGAAAGCATGCTCTTAATCAACATTAATCGAACAGCCTTAGATAAGTAGAGCCCTTTCCACCCCCACCAATATTCTCTCCATTTTCTAAATAAAAGCATCCCAAATAAATTTGGCCTTGAACGGAACACCCAAAAGGAGGCCCAAATTTCATGGGCAAAGATGAATTCCCACAACCCAGAATACAAGCGAAACCATTCACTTTCAGCACGTTACCAACAGGGACAAATTCAGATTTACCTGCCAAACCACAATATTTTTTGTCTGCCACCTGACGCCAAAAAGCCTCTTTGTCCACAACATACCTTCGCAATCACTTTCTCAAGAGAGCCTGATGGAAAGTAAGCATACTCCTAATCCCCAAACCTCCAAGATAAAGAGTACAAACCTTCTTCCAATTAACAAGACGGAATTTAGACTCGTTATCCAAGCCACCCCACAAGAAATTCCTGGACAACTTTTCTATCCGATTAGTAACACCAAATGGGATAGGGAAGAGAGAAAGGAATTAGGTTGGAAGGTTGGAGAGCATGCTCTTAATCAACATTAATCGACCACCCTTAGATAAGTAGAGCCTTTTCCACCCCACCAATCTTCTCTCCATTTTCTCAATAAAAGCATCCCAAATAAATTTAGCCTTGAACATAACACCCAAAGGAAGGCACAAATATCACCCAAACCATTCACATTTGGCAATTATCAACAGGAACCAATTCAGATTTTGTCAAATTAATCTTCAACCCTAAAGTGCCTTCAAAACAAGGAAACAAACATTTCAGGTAACAAAAATAGTCAGAAGTGTAATTCCCCAAAAAATAAGGATATCATCGGTAAATAAGAGATGAGAGAGATAATGAATAATCATTTCTAGCCTCCACTAAAAAACCTGAGATAAAACCCCCCATTCACAGTGGCTAACATCATTTGACTCAGATAAGCATACAACTTGAACTGACAACTTCAAAATCTTCACTCCACTTGTTATTAAAGCTAACATTCTCTAAAGGATTATTTGGCATTTGCTTTTGAATGCTCCATCTTATTAGGTTATGAACAAATTATTCTTTTCCAAAAGAAATTAGTTGAAGAGTGCAATGTGGCACAACTTTACCTCCCCAAGGTGGTCGGTCTTCTACCCTCACGCAACTGCAATTATGTAAATAATACCAACCACTACACTAGTAATATACTTTTTCCTATCATCCCAGAGATGGCTGTCCAAACAAAGAAAGCAACCATAAGAGGCATTCTCACACAATAGGACATGCCCGACCCACTAAAACTCCTTTATTTGACACTATTTTAAACCCACATAATGCCTACAAAGACTAACCACTTTATATCTTATACATCCATGATCATTTCCCAAAATGCGTCAGATTAGTAGCACTAACCTTTCTAACTCCCATACATTGTCCTCATGGGGCTGTCCAAACAAAGAAAGGGAACTTTGGAGACACTCTCACATACTTAAACAAAGCATTTTTTTTTATATATAAGTAATCAAAATATCATTAAAAGCATAACGCGCCCCCATGTACATAGGAAGTACACAAGAAAAGCCACCTACCTAGGTACAAGAAACAAAAAGAACAAGGAAATCATAAAAACTAATCACTAAAGGATAAACATAAACAGTTGTCCAAACGTTTTTTTTTTTTATAAGTAATAAGCAATTTTATTAAAAAAGCAAAAGGCGCCCCAGTACACAGGCAGTAGGCAGTATATGAGGAGCACTTACAAACCCAAAGCCCAAGAACATGCCCAAAAACAGCAAAACGCGCACCAACACCACCCACAAAACCCGAAACGCCCCCAAAAAAAGACACCCACTACAACCAAAACCTAGAGGCACCCAAAGACCAAGCCTACTGAAGCTGACCGAAACCACAAGAGACACCCCAAAACCCAAACCGACCGAAGCCGAACTACAAAGCAAAACCAAAAAGCAACGGAAAAACAACCCACAACCCGCCAAGGCCTACTTCACGTGAGCCTTGCCTTTCCTACGTATAAGGTGTTTTAAGAAAAAAGATTTCAACTCCTCCAAAGACCTCTCAAGATCCTCAAAACACCTATTATTCCACTCCCGCTATAAACACCACAAAAGGCACAAAGGCGTCATCTTCCAAACAACGGCACTCCGAGTGCTACCAGAAGTCCACCAACAAACAAACAAGTCAACAACTTGTCGCAGCATAACCTAAGCCAACCCCAAGACGTTTGAAGAAAACATTCCACATGGCATAAGCAACCTCACAATAAAGAAGGTGATCCGCATACTCTCAATTCTTTTTGCACATAACACACAAATCCATCACAATGACATTCGCTTACGGAGATTGTCAAGGGTAAGGATCTTCCCTAGGGCCGTCGACCACACAAAAAAAGCCACCCTCAATGGGATCTTAGTCCTCCAAACACTCTTCCAAGGGAAACGAATACCATCAAACCAACCCAAGACATTGTAGAAAGATTTAACACCAAACAACGCTCTTTTGGAAGGAATCCACCCTAGCCTGTCAAACCCTTCACATCTTAATCTTACTAAATACATCAATCTGCAAAACGAGACAAAGGCATCCATCTCCCAATCCTGAGCCGATCTAGCAAAGCTCACATTCCACTGACTGGAACCTCTTGAAAATTACATATGAGCTTCAACAGGAGCATCATTTGCACAAGCAATGCCAAATAAAGCTGGGAAGGCGGATTTCAAGGTCATATCCCCACTACAAGTCATGCCAAAAATTAACGTTTGAGCCATCACCCACTTCAAATCTAATGTGTCTACGGACCTTCCCCCAACCTTTCATCATATTCTTCCATAAACCCACTCCATGCGTCCCAACAAGCTCACTAGAACACCACCCTCCCCATGAACTTCCATATTTAGAAGGGTTAAAGACATATTTGGTACTTATGGTTTAAAAACTTTATTTTTTGGTACTTCAGTTTCATTTCGCTTCACAAATGGTACCTAGGTTTTGGGAAAAAAATTGACTTGGTACCTTCGTCTATTTTTATATCCAAAATTTAACGGACTGCCACGTGTCAACTAATGAGGGTTGGCACGTGGCACAATATTTTTTTTGATAAGTAATAAAAGTTTTATTTAAAAGCGTAAGGCGCCCCTGAGTACACCGGGAGTATACATAGAAGCAACCAAAAGCTAGCCAAAAGCAGAGCCCAAAAGAACCTAAAGGATCCCAAACAAACCCTACAAACCGAACAGCCCAAAACCACAAAACCCACCAAGGAGAACACAATCCTACGTCAAGGGATCCTATTCTTTCGGTGACTTGAGGGAGCGCTCACATCTCCATAGTTAACGGAGCTTTTCAAATTCAAAAGCTCCCTCTTGCCTTTAGTCTTTTTGCGAGCTACCAAACGATCTCGAAAAAAATCCTCTGAAATAGCATCGTGAATTGCCAACGACTCCACATCAAGACCATCATCCATCTCCCAAACCATTGGCACCCCATCCCAAGACTCTTCATCCTGCTCCCATACCAGGGCCTCCTCAAAATGATCGAATCCAACCGGCCACTGTTGATACTTGATAATGCCGCTGTCCCTCACAACACCAACTTCCTTGACCTCCGGAGTCGAAGACAGGGCCAACTCAGAAGGCAAGGAGGACTTGGTAGAAGGGGCCAACACAGACAACCTCTGGTTGAGAAATCCTTTCCGAAGGAAGCCTTTCTTCCCATTACTCACTACCTTCTTCTCATTGCTCGTCGTATCTTCAGAAGACTTCAAAGGGGGAGCTGCAGAATCTTCCTTAGAATAAGGCTCTACAACCGAAGCCTTATTGCAAAAGCCGCCAGTCTTCTTCAAAGCTTCCATGGAATTAGCAAGAAGCCCATCGTTCCATTTCACTTGACCTTCCCTGAGATCCCTGGCTTTTCGGTAATAACGTTGGAAAGGCTTAAACGGCTGCAACACAGGGAGAGAAGAGCGAATTCTATCACCCATCTCGGCCGCCCCTGTGAGAGGAGGAGGGACAAACCCAGAGCAACAAGGCACGATGGCAGCATCAAGACCATGTCCACCGAAAAGACCAGACCCAACAAGGGGAATCGCCGAAGCCGTTTGAGCAACCAGTGAAGGAGGGAAGGAGAAAGGAAGGGACGGCTCAACAGTGTCTACCTGAGATAAAACGACAAGATTTGAACAACTAGGCAGAGAGGCCGAAACTGGAACAGAAGACAAGCCCGGAATCGTCCCAGAAACTGACGGCGATGAATTCTCCCGCTGAGAAACTCGACCACGATCGGCCGTCGACGGGTCGTTTTGTCCCTGTCGCCCCGGAACCAACCCATAAACTGTAGGCGACGTTAACTCCGGCTGAGAGGAACGCCCAAGATCGGCCGTCGACACCGGACCCTCATCCTCAGAGATAACTGACTGAAAAGGGGCTCTACCAACGTGTCTCAGACAAGGTTTCTGCAAAAATCGACCCAAACGGAACCCTTTGCACTTAGGGCCCAAACCGAACCCAGCAAACCGGCCCAGATGCTTCCGAACAACCCGGCCCAACGCCCAAGTAGAGCTGACAAGCTTGCGTATCCACCCATACAATTTCAAATTCAAAAGTGATGACACGCCTCGTGCAGAGTGAGCACAGTGAATCTTCTTCTTACCCAACGGACGAAAACTCAGACCCTTAACCAACGGATCAGGCGGCAGGCCATGTGAAGAGGCATTCTCCGGCGATCCATGCGGTTGCTCCTCCAGGTCAAAGCAATTCACCACTCTCCTTCCTTCATCGACCACCCTAAACGACTCCGGGAGCAAATCCAACCCACTCGGCTCATCCATTGAGCGTTGCACCCCTGCATGCTTGACGAAAGAATCATCAACCCCCTGAACTACGGCCGCGTAGGAAGGAGACCCATCCTGCCGACTAGAAGACGCACCCAGCCATTTCGAAGTGAACGACTCAGGACGATCCTTCGAGACAAGGAAGGATGTCATCTTCCGCAGCTCACTCGCAAACCGAGCCCACCCTCCACCTTTACGGCCTTCTGGGAGCCAAATAGCCCCTTTCCGACCACCCTCAGCGAATACCACCACCTCTAAGTAGCGGCCAGACTTGTTCTCTCCCCCTCTAACCATCAAAACCTTAACATCTTCCCGGAAATACTTAACAAAGTCCTTCACTGAAAACTTCGCAGCCTCTTCGACGATTTCCAGCAACCAAATAGAACTTTGAAGACCGAAAAAAATGATCCCACAAAACCCCTTTCTCCTCTCCTCCAAACGTAAATCCGCCACTTCAGACTTCGCCGAAATGAAGAAGCGTTTGGCTTCCACAGAGAAGCACCGCTCCATCCTCTGGAAGCCTAGAATGCTAGGAGAGGAAAAACCCTGTTTCCATACCGGCGAGAGTTCCTTTGGAAACACCTATCAAAACCCAGCACCAAGATACTGTAGACTGTTTGGTGAATCTTTCGTAGAAAATCTACGGGGCGGGGCTTCTGTAGTTCACAACAGAAAATTTTTGGAATCCAAGTGCAAGAGAACTAGAATCAAAGGGGACTCCAAGAAAGTTGAGAGAGAATATAGCAAAGGAAAATGAAATTCAGAGGGATTGTGATTGCACTTGATGAAAATTTACACACTCAAGGCCCGTGGCACAATATAAAAAAATAAAAATCTTTAAAAATTAATTAAAAATTAAAAATTAATAAAACTTTCAAAAAAAAATATATTAAAAAACTTTAAAAAAAAAAAAAAAAAAAAAAATTTAAAGAAGCGGTGGTTCTTTGGGCAAAATGAACCCCCATTTTGTCAACCCCCATTGGTTAACACGTGACAATCCATTAAAATTTGAACGGGAAAATAGACAGAGGTACCAAGTCAATCTTTTCCCAAAACTCAAGTACCATCTGTGAAGTGGAATGAAACTGAGGTACCAAAAAATAAAGTTTTTAAGCCACAAGTACCAAATATGTCTTTAATCCTATTTAGAATCCACCACCACTCTCCACCAAGCCACCTCCTCCATCCCATAACGCTAAAGCCATTTACCCATGAGAGCAAGATTGAACTTGAAAAGATTCCTAATCCCTAACCCTCCCTTAGAGATCGGTGTACACACCTTTTGTGAACTTACCAGGTGATATTTGAACTCATCTCCAAGCCCACCCCATAAGAAATCACGATAGAGACACATTATATTAAAGACTTACATTCGGTCTTATAGAGTAAGAGAGCGCAGTGACTTCGTGAAAAAAGGAAAAATGAGAAGAGAAAATGACAATAAAGAGAAAAAGTAGCTCCCTTTCAGTTTTCTCACTTGTTTTGGCCAAACGGTGCAGTGGATTTAGAGAATATTTTTTCTTGTCTTTAATTCCCTTTTGTTTGGAAGTAAGGTTTGGGTGTATTAAGGCTTTTAGGTTTTGAGTGATTTTCTCTGTACAACATTTTGTACTCCATCTCTTGATAGTGAATTTCTTTCGGGTCGTCTCCACCAGTGAATGTAAGCTTGTTAAGCCAAACCACTTAAATCTTGGTGTCTTGTGTGATTATGTTCTCTCTGTTCTACTATTTTCTGCTTCATTGGGGCTCCCTAAAATTATATTGTCTCAACAAACTGGTATCAGAGCTTGGGTCTTTATTTCGCAAGATGGCTACTTAAAAATTAGAAGTCAAAAAGTTTGATAGTCAAAAAGTTTCAGTCTTTGGCATATCAAGATGAGGGCTTTGTTACGACAATAAGGCTTGGCAAAGACATGTTGTCATGAATCTCTCTCTTCCCCTCATCTCCCTCTCAAAAAAAACCCTTGGTTCTCTTTTCTGAGAAAGCCTAGTGAGGAGGGAAGTGACGATCTCCTTTTTGGTCTTTCTGTTTTGGACTTTTCTTCTTGAGTGTAGAACTACGGTGGTTGGGAGTGGATCCACTTCTGGGTCCCTCGCCAGCATACTTAACCGTCAACGTCGCTTCATTGGGTGGCCGCCGCACCGGTGTTGCATTGCTGTTTTGGTTCTTTTGCATCTTGGGTTGTAGATCCACGGCCTCTGGGTCCTCCTCTCCGTGCACGTGCCTCACCAGGGGCCTCTCCGTCATGTTCCAACTCTTCTCCGCCGTCGGAGCAGCTGCGGGTGGCTGTCACACGCCGTTCCAGCGCGGGTGGCTCCCACACGCCGTTCTAGCGCGCATGACTGAGGGCGTGTCTGAAGTTTGGGGGTTAGATCTACAGTGTTTGAGCCTTTTCATCACACAAGCGCCTCACCAGGGCTTCTCCAGCGGTTTCCGCTGCGCACATGGCGCCATGCGCCACCGCCTTTGCAGTTTTCTTTTTCTTTTTCTTTTCTTTTTTTGTTTTTTTTTTTCCTCCCTATAGCTCTGGTTTTTCCTCTGTGTTTAGGGTTTGCTTGTATTTCGGCTTCAGTCGGCTCGGGTTTTTGAGTGTTTCACATGGGTTTTGGGTTTGTGGTATTTTTTGGGAGGGTTGCTCGGGTTTTCGTGTGAGTTTTAGGGGGTTTGTTGGGTTGGGGTGCTTACTGGGCAAGTTTGGGTGTTTGATGAGAGCTTCTACTGAATTGTGGGTTTTTGTAGGCTTCGGGTGTTGTGGGTCCTTGTGGGTTTTCTTAGGTTCTTTTTGTGGGCTAGCTGAGTTGTTCCTGTGTGTACTACCTGTGTACTCAATAGCGCTTTTTTAATAATATTTCCTTATCAAAAAAAGGCTTTGCAAAGATTTTGGATGGCGAGGTGCCATCAACATCATCGAAAGAGGAGATGAAGGAACTTGAAGAAAAAGCCCACAATACAATTTTGTTGTCTCTTTTTGATGGAGTTTTCAGTGTAGTCGCTGATGAAGATACTGCCGCTGGACTTTGGAAGAAGCTAGAAAACTTTTATATGAAGAAATCCCTCACTAACCGGTTGTATTTGATGCAACGGCTATATACCCTCAAGATGAAGGGAGGTATTCCCCTTTCTAATCATCTTGATGAATTGAATAAAATTCTTATGGACTTCAAAAATATTGATGTTCAAGTTGTTAATGAGAATCAAGCCTAATTTTGTTGTGTTCACTACCAAATTTGTTTAATAATTTTGTTAATTCAATGTTGTATGGTAGAGATATCATCTCCTTAGCAGATGTTAAATCTGCTTTGAATTCTACGAAGTTGAGAACAAGATTGAATGGGAAAGGTAGTGATAATCAGGAAGATGGTTTATTTGTTAATGGTCGTTCGGAAAACTTTTCTAATTTAAGAGTTGATCCAGTGAAAGGGATTCAGGTAAAAGTAAATCAAGAGACCGATCGCAGTCTGAGTCCAAGAAGAAAGTCAAGTGTTACTATTGCAAAATGTATGGACATTATAAATCAAAGTGTCCAAAGATGAAAAATAAAGAGGAAGGTGATAAGCTAAGTTCCTCTTCTGTGGTTGGGTATTGTTAAAGAAAAATAGGAAGGTTCATAACTTGCAATTACCGTTTCAGATGGACATCTTTGCTTTTTGATAAGTAATATAATCAATCTCATTGAAAGCGTAAGGAACCCCTTAGTACACTGAGAATATACAAAGGAAACACCTACGTAGAAAGAGAAAAACGATCAAGAAAGACATCAAAGCTAAAAGACAAAGGGTACACATAGGTCGTAGTCTAAAGGTACAACGTATGGTAGAAAGAGGATAAAATCCCCTCTAAGGAGCGTTCCAAATCCTCAGTTTTTATTGTTTATTTCTCCCCAAATGCACCAAAAGAGGCAAATAGGCACCATTTTCCACACCGGAGCATTTCTCAGACTTCCAAAGGACCACCAACAAGCAAGTCGATAACCCGTATGGGCATAACCTACGACAACCTGAAACGATTGAAGAGAGAACTCCACAAAGCAGAAACCATGTCGTAGTGAAGAAGAAAATGATCCACGAACTCACCAATTTTCTTACACATGTAGCATATGTCTATCACGATAACATGCCGCTTCCTGAGATTATCCAAGGTAAGAATCTTGCCAAGAGCCGCTGACCATGCAAAAAAAGCCGTCCTTGAAGGGGCCTGAGTGCGCCACACATTTTTTTAGGGGAAACGGCTACCTAGGGCCAAGGAGTAAAAGAAGGACTTGATCTGGAAGAAACCTTTTTTGAAGGGAACCTACCACAACTTCTATGCTGTCTCTACCCACTCTAACTGAATGCAGCTCCCAGAGAAAAGAAGCAAAAGCATCCATCTCCCAATCTTGTGCCTCTCTAGAAAAACTCATGTTCCATTGCCAACCCAAAAACTCTAAGATGTCCGCAACAGAGGCATTCTGCGCTCGAGCGATACCAAAAAGGGTTGGGAAAGCTACCTTGAGGGCTGTGTCTCCACACCACAAATCATGCCAAAAGCTGATCCTTGAGCCATCCCCCACAACAAAGCTAGTAAAGCTAGAGAAAGAATCCCAACCTTTTCTGATGAACTCTCACAACAAATGTTTGACATATACCAGATTTGAAGAAAAATCTTATTTTCTCCGGGCACTTTGGACTCCCTTGGATACAAGTATTCCGGTGAAGGTGGAGTCATCCGGGTTAGCAAAGGCCCATTGATTATAATGAAAGGTAACAAGGTTGATGGCATCTACTTTCTTTAGGGCAATACGGTGATAGGTTCAGCTAATGTGTCTTCTTCAAATGATCCAAATTTAGACACCACCCGGTTATGGCATATGCGGTTAGGTCATATGTGAGACAAGGGGATGACAATCCTGAATAAACGGGGTTTGCCTTGTGACAATATAACATGATCACTTTACTTTTGTGAACATTGTGTTCGGGAAACAGTGCAGAGTCAAGTTCAATATAGGTATCCACAAAATGAGTGGTACAGTAGATTATATTCATTTAGATCTATGGGGTCCCTCTCAAGTTCCATCGAAGGGTTGTGCTAGGTATTTCATGACATTTATTGACGATTATTCACGAAAAGTCTGGGTGTATTTTTTGAAGAAAAGTCACTTTCAAGTAATGGAAGGCATTAATTCAGAATCATAATGGAAAGAAAATGAAGCGACTTAGAACAGACAACGGCATGGAATTTTGTGGTGGTGAATTTAATAAATTCTACAAGGATGAAGGCATCGCGAATCACCGTACAATTAGTCATACTCCACAGCAGAATGGGGTCGCTGAGCGAATGAATAGGACTCTCTTGGAAAGAGCATGTTGCATGCTTTTGGTCAACCGGTTTTCATCAACAGCCATTGATTGTAAAACTCCTTATGACGTATGGTCTGGTACTCCTGCTATTTATTCTAATTTGAAAACTTTTGGTTAACCTGCTTATTGTCATGTAAATGATTGTAAGCTTGAGCCTAGGTCAAAGAAATGTATATTTCTAGGCTATGCAAACAAGGTAAAAGGATATAGATTGTAGTGTTCTGATCCTAAATCACCTAAGTTTATAGTCAGTAGAAATGTTGTATTTGATGAATCTACCATGCTTCAACCGAGAAAGAATCTGTCGTTTCTACAGGAAATGAGCAGGGTTCAAGCAAGGAGGTGGAGCTTCAAGTGAAGGTTTCACAGAAGGTGCGAGATACCACTCAACATCAGCCTGTTACAAATGGTCATGGTTCTAGTTCTAATGATGATGATCCACAAGAAGAGCAAGATATTAGTATTACGGCTGGTAGACAGAGGAGGCAGATTACACCTCAAAGATACGGCTATGCAGATTTGGTAGCATTTGTAGTTACTGTCGCAGAGGACGCTGCAGTCCAAGAGCCTTCCACCTATGCAGAAGCTGTCACAAGTAGTGATTCTGCACAATGGATTGTTGCCATGAATGAGGAGATCACTATATGGTTTGAAACAATCTCCAAGACGGTGGTACAAGCGCTTTGATAGCTTTATGGTCGATCATGGTTACACTAAAAGTAACTATGACAACTGTGTCTATTACAGGAAATTATCATATGGTTCTTTTGTGTATTTGTTGCTCTATATGGATTGTTTATTGCTGCTACAAGCATGTTGGTGGTTAAGAGATTAAAATCTCTGCTGGATGATGAGTTTGAAATAATGGATTTGGGTACTATGAAGAAATTCTTACGGGTGGAGATTCACAGGGAAAGAAAAGCGGGAAAGTTGTACTTGTCACAGAAAAAATACATTGAGAAATTACTTGAATGCTTTGGTATGCAGAATTCTAAACCAATGAGTACTCTATTTGCCGCTCATTTCAAACTTTCAGCAACATTAGCACCGCAAATTGAGGAGGAGCACTTCATGTCACGTGTTCCTTACTCTAGTGCAATTGGAAGCATCATGCATGTTATGGTGTGCAATTGTCTAGATATTTCATAGGTAGTCAATGTTGTTAGTCGCTACATGGCAAAATCCACGCAAAGCTTCACTAGCAAGCAATGAAATGGATACTCTGGTATTTACGGGGAACTACATATGTGGGTTTAGTATATGACATAGGTTGTAATTACCCTTAGGGGTGTTGGAGACGTCATGAGAAAATTTGCAGTGAGGACTTGATGAAATTCAAGTCAAGGTGGAGATTTGTAGCATGAATGACTTGTATTTCACAAGTCCTGTAGTGGGCCCCTTTTCTTGGTTGCTGTTTTGTGGTTTTTCTTTTAGCCACATTTTCTCTCTTTATTTTACTTCATGGAGATGTTTTGTTTTACTTTACTTCATGGTGAAGCTTTGACCAACTTCGCCACATTATATTAAAGACTCACATTCAGTCAACTAGAGTAAGAGAGCGCAATGGCTTCATGAAAAAAAAAAAAAACGAGAAGAGAGAATGGCAGTGAAGACAAAGGGCAGCTCCCTTTCAGTTTTCTCACCTGTTTTGGTCGTACGGTACAGTGGATTTAGAGCATATTTTATCGTCTTTAATTCCCTTTTGTTTACAAGCGAGATTTGGATGTATTGGGGCTTTTGGACTTTGAGTGATTTCTTTGTACTACATTTTGCACTCCATCTCTTGATAGTGAATTTCCTCCAGGTCGTCTCCGCCAGTAGATGTAGGCTTATTAAGCTAAACTACTTAAATCTTAGTGTCTTGTATGAGTATGTTATTTTCTATTTTGCTATTTTCTGCATCATTGGGGATCCCTAAAATTATATTGTCTCAATGTATTCAACAATCAAACCCCCTACGTTGAACATGATGAGTTCATTTTCTAAGTAGATCACAAAATTTGACTTGCATCAAATGCCTAATATAATTCAAGAGTGACTACTATAGGCTGATAAGTACTTTGTTAATATATACAAGCAGCAGCAAGCTGATGAGCAATATCAAACTGGGCCTTTTAAGTAGAAAATAACACAAGCTTATTCATCCCGAACAAACTCGGTGGATCTTGAACCCACAACCTCACCCTCTATCATGTTCTTGCAAAGAGGGCAGACACCTTTTTAACTAGAGCCCATTGGCTTGAACATGGCCAAGGAATTTTAAAAAGACATAACAGTGCTGCACCCATATGATCCACACACACACACAAATGCAAAGACAAACATATGTGTAATGTACAAAGAGAATGCAGGCCAAAATACTAGAAGACATTAAATTATTGTTAGATGGGAAGCATAAAAGAATTTTTGAAATCTAGATTAGGAAAATATACGTATTGCAAAGTTGAAAGCAAAGCACGCAAATTCCCCTCCTTCCCCGCAGCCCAACGCTTGATCTCAACATCCAGGGTTTCGGCAATCCTCTGAAATCAATGCACATCAGAACTACACAATTAATAACGACTCCAGTAACTTCATGTTAGTTTTAGATAGCCTAGCAGCTAAGATACTCGAAAGGAATGAAGTACTTTACATACACATATACATATATATTTGCACACGCAGACAAGTGTATGTGTGTGAAGTATTTTTGATTACTTATCAAGTCTATGAAATACATTGAATGGCGATCACAAAATACAGCAATATTTACAACTATTTTTTGCTAAACTAGTATAAAGACGCAACAATGATAAAGTACAAACAAAAAATAAATAAATAAAAACAATTGGCAAACAGGCAGGTTAGCTGGGTTAAGATGGGTCATAAATGTGTTGGGTATATCAAGATCAATTAAACCATTTATTACCAATTTAATTAATTGATTAATACCTATAACCAACCCATTTATTTAGGGTGGATCCCTAGCCGACCATTTTTTCTATAAGTAAATGGAGTTCATTAAAAACCGAAGGACACACCCAGGCATACAAGAGAACACCTAACCAAAAAAGGGAAAGAGATCAACTAAAATAAAATAAATAATATAAAAAATATCGCGAAAGCTAAGTAGCTATCCACTAAAAAGGGTATGAAAAAAGAAGACCTTTAGCTCCGCCCCCATCCTCTCACTGCCTTCAAAGTTACAATTATTTCTTTCTCCCCAAATGCACCACATCAAACAAAGCGGAATCATCTTCCACATAGCTTCACTTCGAGAATTACCAAACTGCCTTCTCCAACAATCGAAGAGATCTCTCACCCAACGAGCCATGACCTAAGCTAAACCAAATAACCTAAAAATAGAGCACCATAAGGCACTAGCTATCTGGCAATGGAGTAAAAGGTAGTCAACGGTTTCCCTACTCTTCTTATACATGCAACACCAATCTACAACAATGATTTTACACTTTCTTAAGTTGTCCATTGTAAGGATCTTACTTAAAGCGGCTGACCAAGCGAAGAAGACCACTGGCCCTTCGCACAGCCAAATACATCTCCAAGGGAAGGAATTGCTGTCATGGGGGATTAAGACATTATAGAACGATCTTACATCAAACAACCCATTCTTGAAGGGGTTCCAACAAAGCTTGTCTGCACCATCCTGATTCAAATTAATGGAATACAACTAATTGAAAAATGAAGAAAAGAATTCCAACTCCCAAACAAGTGCCACTGTATCCGACCATTAACCCATTTATTTCATTTTTTGACTTTTCGGAAATGTATTAGTTTTTTTTTTATAAGAAACCAATCTTATTAAAAGCGTAAGGCATCCCCTAGAATACCAGGAGTATACAAAAGAAACACTTAAATAGAACGAGAAAAGCGAGTAAGAAGATCATCAAAACTAAACGACAAAGGGCCAACCAACCAACACTCCCATCTTTTCCACAATGCCATCCCAAATAGACCTAGCCGCATACCAAGATACTTCAGGGGCAGAGAGGAACTCCCACAGCCCAAGATGTCAACCAACTCAATCACATTATCCACGGTACCCACGGGAACCAAGACCGATTTGGCCAGGTTAACTTCCAGTTGATATGATCAAAGGCTTTCGTAATATCTAGCTTGCAAAGCACCAAAGGAACACAAGACTTGATATGGCTATCCAAACATTCGCTAGCAATGAGGACCGAGTCCAGAATTTGTCTACCTTTAACAAAAGCGTTCTTAGGCTTTGAGATGATCTTCTCCATAACATGACTCATTCTATTAGCAAGGACTTTAACAATGATCTTGTAAACACCACTCACAAGGCTAATAGGCTGAAAGTCCATGAATTCAATCACCCCATAAGTTTTGGGATTAGGGCAATGAAGGAGGCATTGAGGCTTTTCACAAATTTGCTATGAGCACGAAACTCAGAAAAGACCCCCATGATATCAGTCTTGATCGCATCCCAACAGTCTTGGAAGAAGGCCATGGAGAAGCCATCAGGACCTGGAGCCTTATCTTTATTCATACCTTTCACCACCTCTAAAACCTTCCTCTCCTCAAACGAAAGCTCTAACCAAGAAGCCTCCTCCACAACTAAGGAATTAAAAGCAAGGCCATCCAACCTAGGTCGCCAGTTGTATTGTTTATAAAATAAGGTATCACAGAATTGTACAATATGATCACTGATAACCGGTTGATCTGAAGAAACTAAGCCGGTTACAGACAAAGATTCTATGGAGTTGGATCTCCTATTCGAGTTTGCAATCCGATGAAAGAAATTCACCTTGATATTTGTCTCCAACTAATTTCTTCTTGAAGAATATTTTTTTCCTGCTCACTGACAATCAAGCTTTTCCTCAGCTTCTCGTCAGAGTCTAACCCTCTTCCTCAAGCCTATCAAGAGCACGTAGATCTTCAAGGTGAGCTTTTTTAAGGAAATCCACATTCCCACCTGGTCGTTCCATAGTTGAAGGTCGACCTTTAAGACCTTCAATTTTTGAGCAAGAACGAAGCTAAGAGAGCCTTGAAAGCTATAAGACGCCCACCAAAGCCTCACCCTATCCACAAACCCCTCTACCTTCAGCCACATATTCTCAAACTTAAAAGGTCTTTTACCCCCCTATATACCACCACAGTCTAGGAGAATAGGAAAGTGGTTAGAGCACAAACAAGGAACCCTTTTCTGGAAGAGCCCAAGAAATTTAGCTTTCCAATCCAGAGAGACAAGGAACTTATCAAGTCTTGACCCAGAGGAACTATTAGACCACGTGATCAACCCCCCCCCCCCCCCCCCCCCCTTGCGAGGGGAAGATCCATGAGACCTTGCTTTGAAATAAAGTCAGAAAACTCCGTCATCACAGGTGAAAAACGAGCTACCTCTAACCTTTCGAAGGAAAGCGGGTGACATTGAAATCGCCACCAATGCACCAAGGCAAGTCCTACCAACTAAGAAGGCCAGCCAATTCCTCCCGTAAAGACCTTCTGAAAGTATCGATATTAGGACCGTAAAGCCCTTGCAAAAGCCCAAGTTGAGTCATCTTCAACATTTCTAAAAGAGCAAGCCACAACATACTCCCACACACACACCTCAGTCTTCTCCACAACCCTCCTATCCCACAACAGCAGAATTACATCGATCGCCCCAGGAAGATAGCACCAATCAAGAAATTGGCACCCCCACAAGCTTCTCACAAAACTGCTAGGAATAAGCTCCAATTTAGTTTCTTGGAAGAAATGTATTAGTTGATGAATTAGAAGTTGCTCCTTTTGTTTCTATAGTAGCTCGAGTAGTTCCTATACCTATTATGTTACTTGCATCATTGAAAAGCAGTATTCAAGCTCCTTTTTTAGCAACTTTAGCTGCCACTTATATAGGCAAATCCATGAAGGGTAATCATTGACTAGTTTTTGAAATTGGCTTTTTTTTTCTTTTAGCTTAAGACTTATGCAATATATGCATGGATCAAGATAACCTGCTAAGGGAACAAAACATAATATATATAAATATATCAAAACTATATAATAAGGTATAAATAAGATATATATGATCTAGAGAGTAATAGTAAAAAAAGGATTAATATCTTAGAGATATTAGGGACTTGCAACAAACACAGAAATAAAAATATAAATTAAAATAATAATAATAAATAAATAAATAAAAAAGGAAAGAGATCTAAAAGATCTTTCCTAAAATTTAAGTTTCTTCACCCTTGTAGGGTTGCCATGGGCTATGCCTTGTCAATGGTAGATGTTTTTGCTAGCTGGAAAGGGTTTTTTGGTAGAAGTCGGAACAGTATTATATGGAAGATGGCTCCGTCTTGCCTTATGTTGTGTCTTTGGAGAAAGAGAAATTATCATAGCTTTAAAAACAACAATCGGACGGTGGAAGAACTTAAGGATTTTTTCTTTAAAACTCTCATTGGATGGCTGTCGTGGACTTAAATATCTCAAACTTTCATGCTTTTCTGGATCTTTTCCTTCTACTAGCTAAGGGTTTCTCTTGTATTTATACTTATAATAAATATTTCTTGATCTTGTATTTTTTCCTAAATATTTATACTAAATATTTCTCATGTTTTTAAATATTTCCTGTGTACTTGGATTGCGCATTTTACACTTTTTAATGAATTGTGTTTTCTTATCAAAAAATAAAAAATCCAGTTTGGTCCATTTATACCCTCTCCAGTGAATATTCTCTTTATATTGTATTATTTAATTCCAATATTCAATGTTGTTTACTATCTGAATAAGAATTATTATGGCATTATTTATGATATTACGGCATGCTATTTATAAAAAGATATTGTTGTTCTACAGAATAATGCCCATATATAGATATATATGTACTTGCAAACATATAATTTCAAGATTTATTATTAGTTTTTCTTGCTTTGAAAAAGAAAAAAAAAATTAAAAAAAAAAAAGGAATTATTTGTTTCCGTCACTGATTGCTTTTTAGTTTTCACTCCATCTCCCTCTCTCTCTTTCACAAAAGGAAAGAAAGAGAAAGCCAAAACTCACAAGCCTTTTCACAGGACAAAAAGGCATACAGCTCTCTGTTTTTGTATTGCATTTCAGGCTTCTTTTTTATATATTTTTATGACAGAGAAGTACTATTGTAATCTCTGCTTGATGAGCTTTTGTAAGGGCAGAAGAAAAGGATCCTTTTCTCATAGAGTTAGAGAGAACACACAGAGAGAGCAAGATCTGATCGTCTGAACCCAACTGGGGTGGTGTCGTAATGATCTCGATTTTTACCCTAAATTTTCTTAAGCAACCAAACAAAGCATAGATTCTTGCCCAGATGTTCCCTGTTGCTTTGGTTTTTCGAGAAATGAAAAGGTCAACGGGTCTTGAAAAAAAAATTTAATTTTTCAATTTTCCACCTCTCTCATGGCTGAGACTTTACTTTCTCCTTTATTTTCTGTTTGGCTCCCAATAAATCTTAAGATTAGGAGAATTCTGTTTTATGTCTATTTCTTTCTCCTAAATGTTTTTTGATGGTAAGCAAAGAAAAATCATTAAAAAGCGTAAGGCACCCCTGAACATACAGGAAGTATACACAAAGGCCACCAATACAGAATAAGCAAAAAGAATAAAGGAAAGAGTGGGCTGACATTTAAGAGTGAGGAAAGAATTGATACAGATTGGTAAGGCAACTTTCTTTTCTAAATAATAGGTACCCATTTATTACCAATCTAACTTCCAGCCTTGATAAGTAATAACCCATCTATATACCCATTATTAATTGGGTGTTTCCTGTACCAGCCATCTAGGGCAGGTAAAATGGACATTGGTTTATTTTGCCACCCCTAGAACAAATGAATCTAGCCAGTCCTATTTGGTTCGGTTAACACAGTTCTACTTGAGCAATGGAACATTGATGGAAACTACAGGTACTTACATGTCTCTCGGCTTGATCTCTCTGAGTTTGAAGGTCCCTCTGATTCTTCTCAGCCAATGCTTTTGCCTAACATGAAAAATCAATTAACAAAAACTTCAGAGAAACTGAACTGATGATAAACACGTCATTCAGTTCAAGTGGAATATGAACTTTAACATCATTCTTCACTCGAGGGAAAGAGCATAAATTATTAATAGAGATGGAGCACATACCGCACGCTCATGGGCCCTTTGGTGGCGTTCCAACCTTGCCCTTCGTCTTTCTTCACTTTCCCCTTCAACATCCTGGAAATCTCCAGATGATGGAGCAGCTTTCCCCCCCAAAAGATAATATCAATAATAGCAACATCCAGTAGCAACATGAGATAGAGGACTAGAAAAGAATATTAGTGTTATTACTAAAAGCTGCACTCAAACTACCTCCAAAAATTGAAGAAAGATCGTCCACAATATTTGTTGTCGAATTTGCTTTCCTAATGTTTGAGGAAGTCGTGGCAGATTTCCTTGCCACTTCAGGCTCTTGCCTGTTCTGAAATTGGGTATCAAACAGCGGGTCCTGAAACATACAATCAGGAAATCAACAACCCAAAATTGCAGTACAGAGAAACTGTGTATCAACCCGTGTGGAGGGGGCACTTTGCACGGTGTTCCGGGGATCTAGTCAAGACGAAACCCGGAAACCCTGGTTATCAAAAAAAATGTTTCAACCTCAGGTCCTCACCGAAGAGTTAGCCCTAGGCCTTGGCGCACTGGTTGCTCGACCACCCATGCTAAAGAAAGATTCGAGATCATTTTCATTCTTTTGTTGGTTCATCCTAGCGGCTGCGGCCCTTTCCCGAGCCTCAGCTGCAGCCCTTTCCCGAGCCTCTGCGGCAACCCTTTCTACAGCAGCTCGTTCTGCCCTTGCTCGTGCGTCAGCTTCAGCCCTTGCTACCGCATTTGCCCTTTCCCTGGCTTCTGTAGCAGCCTTTTCAGCTCTTTCCTTCGCATCTGCAGCTGCCCTTTCACGAGCTTCAGCTTGGACCCTCTGGACAGCAGCCCTTCCAGCACGATCCCGAGCTTCAGCATTTGCCTTCTCAACAGCTGCTTTTTCAGCTCTTGTGCGAGCATCAGCAGCTGCTCTTTCCCGTGCTTCCCTAGTAGCCCTTTCCACAGCGTGTCTGGCCTTTTCCCTTTCCCTCTCAATCTCCCTTGCTTTCTCCCTTTCCTTCTCAATTCTCCTTTGTTCTTTCTCCTTCTCCTCCCTTTCCCTTTCAAGTTCCCTACCTCTCTCCCTCTCGTTCTCAAGTCTTCTTTGTTCCTTCTCTTCCTCTTCCCTTTCCCTCTGCAATCGTTCACGGTCTAACCTTTCTTGTTTCTCTCTTAGTGCTCTCTCATCTTGCATAGTTCTCTCATCCTTGTCCTGCTGCACACCATCTCTACTTCTAGCAGCTTTTGTACTCTCTCTCTCCCTTACTTCCTTTGCATGTCTGAATTTAGCCTCAGCTCTATCCATAGCCTCCTTCATGGCAGCAGCGGCCGAGTTCATCCCCAATTCTTCACTAGAAAGACCATTTGAACTTTCATCAACATTATTTTGACTCCTACCCATGGCAAAATCTTCCAATTCATCGAAGGGAGATGATACCGAGTCCCTCGCTGCAACAGGAGCTGACTTAGGACCCTGAAAGTGTTGAGCAGAATTTGGGAAAGAAGTGTACTCATTCACCTTCTTTCTTGAATTTGTGTAAGCAGGGGAAACTGACCCTCCCTTTGAATTTGAAACATGTACCGGTCTTGGAGGTGGGGGTCTTGAAGGTGGTGGAGCACTTGTGGGTTGTGTGAAAAGAGGAATCTCTGATACAGTCAGCCATACATCATCAGATGATTCCGATTTTTCTTCAGATCTAGGAGACATATCCACCTGAACATTTGCCTCCTGTGAACTAGCATTCATATAGGAAGGGGGAGAAGCTGTTTGACCAAAAGATTTATGGGAATCGGTTGAAAATGTTGGCATGTCAAACAGGTTCTGGTGAGACTCTTGATTAATTTCAACAGGCAACTTCTTCTGTGAGTGGATTTCAGTACTTCTCATGGAAGTCTTCTCAATTGATTCTTTACTAGCAGAAGTCCTATTCCAACTAGTGTTCACATCTGTCCTTAGAGGGCTCTTGTCCTTTCCCCTGTTATTCCTCTCTGATGAAAATGCTGGTACAGATTTCACAAGGCCATCAAAGGGATCCATATCATCATATACACTGTCATCAGCAGGAGGCAAACCATCATTTTTTGTGCTTTGAGAACTGCTGAGCTTACCAATTTCTTCCAATGGATCAGCATATTGCTCAGGAGATGAACCCACATGACGTGAAGTTGATTCTAACACTTTAAAGGGGTCTTCCATCAGATTGGAAGTCGATTTAGCTGCGTTGACAGTTGGTGCTGAGGACCAACTGGCCTCTGAAGTTGGCCTGTGAAAAAAAAAAAAAAACAACAACAGAGTGCTGATTCATCAATCAACTGATACTGGTACACCAGAGTGAATATATAGATAAATATTGGCATAACGTCACGCAAGATGGAACAACTAAAGAAAACCATAGAGTAAATAACATCATCAATTCAACAAATTTTTATTCCTTTGTTTTTTAAATACATGCTAATGGAAATTGGAAAAGGAATGACAAATGAAACTGCATGCGCCCCATTTTTACACAATCAGTCTTTCACATTAACAATATTGGCAGGAATACAGATATGTGACGGCCACATTAATGCCAAAGAGAAGGTCAGTACATGTCCAAAGTAATCTCATAAATAATTTCCATGGAATGACAAACAAGACACATAAAAGACACTTAGAGGCTCTTTTATGCCAAAGAAAAGACAAGTTCATGCCCAATATCAGTATACAGGAATTTATTCTACACCTAACAGCTGTAGCCTGGCGCTTCGATCACACAGTGTTCAATAGTTTCTAATAACCAGAAGTCATTTTGATAAATCAATTGTCAGCATGGAAGAGGTAACAAAATGCGTTCATCTCTTTTGCATAGTGTTTTGTGCATTAAATGCATTTATATCTTAGCATAGTTTCAGTATCGCTATTAACTTCAACGCCTGGGAATTACACAAAGATTTTTTTTTCGATAAGTAAGAATTCATTAAAAAGCGCAGAAAGGCGCAACCCTAGTACACAGGAAGTATACAAAAGAGCCCCTAAACAGAGGAAAGGAAAGAACAAGAAAATAAAAAGTCAGCGAACAACAAACTACCCGGGCTATGCGCCGACACCCAAAGATATAACAAATTAAGCACCTTTCTACAAATAGCCCCAACTGAAAACTCCACATCCTCAAAAAGCCTAGAATTTCACGCCACAAGCCCCACAAAACACATAAAGGAACCTGCTTCCATATACGAAAAACAGGACCACGACCCAGCAAAGTGCCCCAACCCCTCAATAAATCCACGACACTATTAGGCATAACCCACTCCACCCCAAAGAAGCTATAAAAAAAACTCCAAACAACCCGTGCCACATCACAATGAAGAAGAAGGTGATCAACGGACTCCCCATGCTTTTTACACATTACACACCACTCAACCACCACAATACCACGCCTACGTAAATTGTCATGAGTTAAGATCTTTCCTAAAGCCGCTGTCCAAACAAAGAACGCCACCCGCTTCGGAGCTTTAACACGCCATATACCCTTCCAAGGAAAAGAGACCGCCTCGTGACAAACTAAAGCTTTGTAGAAAGTCTTCACTTCAAAATTCCTCCTCTTGGAAGGATTCCACACCACCCTATCAACCTCCCCATGCCAAACCCGAGTAGAGTATAACTGATCAAAGAAGGACATCACCATCTCCACCTCCCAATCCTGAGCATAGCGCGTAAAGAGAACATTCCAATGAACCACGCCTCCAACCACAGACAAATTATCCACCACCCAAGCATCAGGAGAACGTGCAATAGAGTACAAAGCTGGAAAACAAAGCCTGAGAGGCTTGTCCCCACACCAAAGATCATGCCAAAAGCAAATATGAGACCCATCTCCCACCTCAAAACGCAAAAACTTGGCAACACTATCACACCCCCTTCGAATAAACTTCCAAACACTGACACCATAAGACCCTGTAACCGACAAAGAACACCAACCTCCCCTCACACTCCCGTACTTCACCTCAATCACCGATCTCCACAAAGCATCACGCTCTTGAGAGAACCTCCAAATCCACTTCCCCAATAAGGCTTGATTAAAATTAATAACATTACGAACTCCCAGTCCACCAGCCTTAATTGGAGTACAGACTCGATGCCAATTGACTAAATGAAATTTAGTCTCATCACCCAAACCACTCCACAGAAACTCCCTTTGAAGCCGCTCCAGTTTTTTCGCTACACTCACAGGAATAGGGAACAGAGATAAATAACAAGATGCTTAATCATCTTAAAAAATAAAACTTCCTCCAAAGTCATTAGGTATAAATATGTAGCACCCCACAATCACAGAAATATACTTGCCTAGAAGCCCAAATTTATAGCCAGATACAGAAAATACAGCAATTTTCATGAGTGCATATCATGGGAGGATGAATCAAGACAATATTGAACAGAATTGGGACTAAAAGTTTCCCCAAGGAAAGACAAAATCCTAGCACAGGATCATGCAGAGGCCCTATGGAGTAAGGGGATTGGAAAGGACCGTAGAGTTGGGAAGCTCTCTTTTTTGGAGAAACTTCGAGTTCAGCAAACTTGTTATGCTCAGCTAACAAGGTACAAACCGAGATAACCGCTACCACAAAATGTGAAATCAATTACACAAAATTTTAATACCTAAATTGTTTAAAATTCAAGTTTCCTAAACTTAATTAGGCAAAATTACCTTTGACTAGGGGCACTAGAACCACCAAAGCCGGGTATCAAATCGTCGAAATCGGGAACACCCTTCTCCTCTCTCTCCGATCCCTTCTCGCCCGAACCCTTTGGCTCACGCTCCGCCTTTCCAAACCCCCCTAGAAGATCGTCAAACGCATCACTCCCCTTGGGCGGCAACGAAGACGACACAAAAACGTCGTCGTACTTAGCCCTGGACGACGAGCTCTTCAGCCCCGGTACGCCGTCAAAAATGTCGTCGTCGTACACGGGCTTGTCGTAGACCAGAGGAGCAGAAGACTTCGCCGCACCTGAATCGCGAAAGGTATCGAAATCGAACGACGTTGTCGCGGTGCTCTCCGATTTGGCGGCGTGCCGCGCCGAAACGAAGAGATCGCCGAATCCGGCTCCGAAATCTTGGGATTTGTGGTGTGCGCCCGTGGAGGAAAACAGTGAATCGCGATCGTCGAAGGAATTGGAGGAGCGAGGGCGCGACGATCCGAGATTAGAGGAAGAGGAGGACTTGGAGGCGGCCATTGGGGCCGATTTACCCTGGGGTTTGAAGCCCAAATCGGCGGCAAAGAGGCCCTGAAATTCGTTCATATCGGGAAAGTTTGGGAAATTGGAAATGGTAACTAGGATTAGATTGGAGGATCTGATAGGGATGGTTGGGGCATGTGGTGGGAGGATCGGAGAGGGACGGTGGAGATCCTGGGCTCCCCCGATCCTTTTGGAGTCTTTTTGAAGAGTTTTTCGAGTTTTTGAATTGTTCTCTTTTTTCCCTGTGTTATTCTTTTCTTTTCTTTTCTTTTTCTCTTTGGGTCGTTTCCCTCTTTTGCTGCCTCTGGGCTTCGTGGGGGTGGAAAATGTGTTTTGAGAGAGAGGCGGAAGGCACAGCCAATGCGTCTATTTTCGGGTTAAAAAAAAGGAGTCGAAATTTTATGAGAACGAAGCTACACCAAACCTCAATTATCTACTGAACTGCCCCTCTCAGTCTTACTCTCGTCTTTTATAATGTTTGTTTGAATCCTTGGATGATGAGTTTACTTTTCTACAAATTGCATGTATCTTGAACGAGTCCCTCTCTATTTGTTTCCTTTCATTGCTACTTTGTTTGAATCCTCGGGCATAATAAATTTATTGTAATCACTTAAAAAGCTCCATATGCGACAAAGTCAAAATATGTCACTTTGATCAAAGTTCACGGATGCATATTAAGAGTTATAAAGTTTTAGTCTAATCTTTCTTTCCCTTTTTCTTTTGGCTTGATAATTATTTCACATGTCAACTAGGACATGTATATGTGATCTCATCCTCAATCCCATACAACGTATGGAAGGTGAGAGTGCAATTTTGCATGATGATGCAGTTAATCGCATTGTCAGTCTCGAACAATAGATGCCTACAAAGAATAAGAACAGTCAAAACCTTGCCGGGGTTGCCAGTAAAAAAATATCTGGCTTAAGTTAGCAAGGATGATTAGTGAATGACGGAGAGAGAGAGAGAGAGAGAGAGAGAGAGAGAGAGAGAGCGAAATGCGATTGTAATGCGATTGGTAATGCGTATTATATACCTGAATTGATTGTGTTGGTACAGTTTCCGGTATGGTGACGTGTCGCCTAGTGATTTGCTGTCTGGTTCTGACCTGCAACCTTGATTCCTGTAAAATAACAAACAACTCGTCAGGGGTGCTGACTACGCCCACTCCGATACCTAAGTCAATTCAAATCAATTTTCTGGAGAGTGTCTATAACTTCACGAGTTCAAAGAATGCGTGTCCTCATACCTGGTGCGATGGCCTTATTTATAGGCCAGTAGTTGCAGTCTTACTAGAATCCTTGAAGCCCAGTTGAATTTGGAGTTTGAGTCCTAGTCTGGTTGAATTAGGAGTTTGAGTCCTAATCTGGTTGAACCTTAACCTTATCTTCAGGGAATTCGAATGAGACTTTAGATTTCAAGTTGAATTGCATTCGTACCTCTTTAATCTTAATTCTGTATCATTAACTACCTTATCCCATTAATTATGGAATAGAGGTTTATCCCTGATCTTCTGGGATACTGGCTTTATCATATTCTAAGACAACTGCGGCGCACTTCGACCAACCCTCGAGGTGATAATATCCGAGACATGTTCGCTCCAACAAGACTAGGAGATCTCGGGATATTGTTGCACCATAACAGGGTTGTGGAAGATCCGAGACGTCATTATACCGAGATGATATTATCTGGGGTGTTATCACACCGAGGCGTTATCACTCCGAGGCAATCTTCTATACCTGGTTGTAACTTAAACTTCCAGTATGGTCTTGTAGTTTCTGTCAAATCTCCGAGGCATAAATATCCGAGATATGTTCGCTCCGATTATACTTGGAGGTCTCGGTATATTCCTTGCCGTAACTGGGTTCTATAAGACCGAGGCGTTATCATACCTAAACAACCTTTTCTTCTGTTCATAACAAATCTCCGAGACGTAACACCGAGACGTTTCAAGTTTCAGAATCCACGTGTCTTCGGAGTTAATTTTATCCCCAACAGTTACCCCCCTAATTCTTTAATTTCAAAAATAAATTGAAATAAGAGAATTATTTGTCGCCCTCAACCTGTACCTGCTACTGTAAAGGGTGCGTCTTTTCAAAAGTTTAAATGTTTGAACCTTATCGCTTCTTTTTCCAATAACGACATCAGCTCTGAACTGCCGTCCTTTATCATCATGTCGCGATATTATCGAGGTAGTGCCATTTAATTCCTGGATCTGGAACGTGCGCCTTTTGAGTTTTCGGAGATATTGACATGATGGCGCCCTTTGATATTTCGGACACGTAGGGGGGGTTTTTAATGTTTTGGAATACTTTCACTATTCATTCCTTGACATATTCTCATTCTCTTTCTTATTCCTCCATTGTCGCCCTCTTCCTAAGTTCTTTTCTTTCTCTGAAACCTCTGTTCCTCCTTCTCTCTTTCAAATGGCTCCCAAGAAGGCTGCTTCGAATGTTCCTGCTACCTCTCGAGCCAGAGCTAAAAGGTCTGATGGCTATGTAGACCTCTCTCCCCTGGAGAGTAGGGTGGAAACCACCCTTTTTGAAAGGCATAAGGGTGTTCTGCGTTTGAACTACGACATTCCTTCAACAGTGAGGATGTTTTATCAAGCACCTGACGCTCGGCTTATTGACGGCGGTGACATCACCTTATTCGAGCGAATGTTTCTTGCTGGACTCCGGTTGCCTTTTCCGGAGATTGCTAGGGATTTTGTCCTCTTTCTGATGGTAGCTCCTAGTCAAATCATGCCTAACGCCTGGAGATATTTGTTTGCTTCATACATCCTTTGGAGGCTCGTACTGAAGAAGGAGATGAAGATTCTGCAGTTTTTCAACATTTATAGACCAAGGCAGACTTCAAAGGGAATGATTGAATTATGTGTTCGTCACCCCCCTATATTTATCAAACTCAAGAGTGGGTTAACAAACAACAAGTTCTGGGAGCAGCAGTTTTTCGAGTTTCTGGGGAATGGGAATGCCCTGAAGGTACTCTTTTGCTCGAGAACCGTAGGATGCCTCGGACTTGGCAATTGCTACGGCCTGACCGAAGCGAGACCCCTTTACTTAGTGTATCCGACCAGGAGGATGTCAAGAAGATAAGTGACTGGTCTGCAGTTAGGGTCAAAACTGAGAAATTTGAGGAAGTCAATTTCGACAATCTTGTGACCGAGGAGAATTTGAGGCAGTTTCTTGGATACAATATTCCAAGAGACAAGAGGACAATCACCAAAAAAGGGGCGGTCAAGAAAAGAAATGATACGCCTCCATCTCCGAGGCCTGTCATCAAGAAGAGACCTTCTGGGCGAGTCGAAGAAATCCCTGAGGATGTTCCTTTGAGGAAGAAGCAAAAAATCCCTCTGGCCGCCTTGGGTGTGAAGAGAACCCCTCCGAGAGTGTCTATGGCTGGAACCAATACCGAAGAGGGATCAGCGAACTTTCGGGGTTTCGTTCCGAAAGTCTCTCATACATAAGAAGCTGGTTCTACGCCCCCTTTTGTCTTAAGAGACGAGTCTGGCTCTGAGGCATCGTACCAGGGCCCAAATACTCCTCTTGGGGAAACCAATGTTGGAGCCTCCACAGTAACAATTTCGGCGCCAGAGGGATCTGAAGAGGAGGGCGAACCGATTATTGAGGCCCACAACGTGCAAGTCACACGTCGGGTGAAGCATCTGGTGAGAAAAAAGAAATTCGGTGTCCGAGATCGTCTGTTTGAAAAGATCTCAGAGGCTGAGCGGATGTGGGGTAAAGTGGTCATAAGGCCTTCTGATGCCGAGGAGGTACGGCAAGAGTCTGCCCCTTCGGGTGAAGAATCTGTTGAAGAGAGGGATGAGGACGTTAGCACCCCTCGAGATGAAGCTTTCGTTGAAGACTTGGTGGAAGAAGGAACTCCTCGGACTCCTTCAATAGAGCATCCTGGAACTCCACCTCCCCCAGCTGTGACTGGGAAATGGGGCATGTTACCCCCCAAGAACCATGTACAGCTCCTGACCAAACCGAGCCCCAAATGGGAACAACCGAGAAGGTAAATGCCGAAGAGCCAGGAAGTTCTCCGCAAGTGGGTGTTCAGGATACACCGGATGCTGGTTTTGAAGTAAGAAATGTGGATCAATCCGAAGTGGGCCAACATCTCGGAGAACCTGAAGGACGTGGGGTCAATACCGAGGCCTCCACTCTTGAGGCAGATTTGCATTCCGAAGCTTCTGATAGGGACAGATCCCATACTGAGGCCAGCACTTCTGAATTAAGGCCAAATGAATCTGAGGCAGCCCCGAATACGGAAGCAGCCCCGAATGCGGAAGCTGCCCCAAATATGGAAGCCGTTCCTTCTGTGGGCCCTAGCTCTTCTAGAGTTTCAGCGGGTTTTGAAGTCTTGAGCAGAGGTCTTCTCGGTCATCCGATGGAGGCCATAAAAAATTTGATTCCCGAAGAGTTCCTGGGAAATGCAGGGGTCTCTTCCCCTGATAAAATAGCTTAAGGCATTCTTAATTCTCATTACCAGGTGAGTTTTAGCTTTCGAAGGCAAACCTTTGTTTTAACAAATTTTCAACACTTCATTTTAAATTTGCCTACCTTCCTCTTTATAGCTTCTGGTGAAGATGACGGCTTTCTGGCAGAAATACGAAAATCATCAAGTGCAGCCTACTGCTCCAGCTCTTGAAGTGCAAGCTCGAATCTCGGGCCTAGAGAAAGAAGTGGCTACTCTAAAAGCTCTCTTTCAATCTAGAGATGAAGAGCTTGCTTCCCGAGACCTGATTATATTCGAGGAGCGTTCTGCCAATGCTCGTTTAAAGAAGGACGTACTTGAGGCAAATGAGCGGTATACTCGCTCTGTCGTGAGTCTTTCTGCTGAACTTGACCGTACAGATCAACTAGCCTCTCGCCTTTCGGCCGTGCAAAATGAGTGCTCCGAAGCGTGCAAGAATGCCCAAAATGCTGAAGCAGAGAATGAGAAGCTGAAGGCTGAAGTTGAAAGACTCGAGGCAGAGAGAGACAAAGCTGTTAAATCGCAGGACCATTCGGAGAGTCTTTTGATCAGGTTCAGAGCTAGATATGACGCGGGCCAGGCAAAACTGAAGCGCTATTTGAAGCAGCTAAGCTATGTGCCGTTCCAAGAGACTAGAGCTGGGCTCGTGGATTCAACTGGGGGTTCGAAAACTTTCAAACTTTGGTGACGAACCCCCAATATAAGTTTGACCCCGAAACTGTTGGGCCGCAAACTAGTAGGATTTCCTGACGAAGCAGTCCAAGAAATGGAAGAATTTGGTAAAGAGTTTATGCCAGATGTTCCGAGTTGGGGTGCCGACACACCGGATCCCCGAGAGGATCCTCTTGAAGAAGCTGCAACCTAATGGTCGTTCTCGGGCCTAATTTTTTTCTTTATTTCTGAAATCTTTGTAATAGATGTAAAAGAGTTTATATATCAATGAAATTACTGAATTGAAGTCTTAACCGTTCAATTTCCTCATTTCTGAATTTAGATGATCCATGTTCATAGCACCTGGAGACCTCCAACTGAGAGGTTTCTTGTCTTGGGCCAAACTATCTTGGATGTTCATGTCCTTCCAGAAGCTTTCAATCTTGCCGTGGTTTCCTTTCCATAACCCTTTCGGGTCGTCCGAGGAAAGGATTTGGGCCAATTCTTAATCTTATCCCTTCGGAAACCCCCAACCGAGGGGTTTCTTCCCATTGAATCCTTTCCATGACCCTTTCGGGTTGTTCGAGGAAAGGATTCGAGCGGATTCTAATCAGGATATCCATAGCCTTATCCTTCGGAAACCCCCAACCGGGAGGTTTCAACCCTTTGTATCCTTTCCATGACCGTTTCGGGTTATCCGAGGAAAGGATTCGGGCAGATTCTTTTCTGGATATCCTTAGTCTTATCCTTCGGAAACCCCCAACCGAGGGGTTTCAACCCTTTGTATCCTTTCCATGACCCTTTCGGGTTGTTCGAGGAAAGGAATAGGGCGGATTCTAGTCCTCATCCTTCGGAAACCCCCAACCGGGAGGTTTCAACCCTTTGTATCCTTTCCATGACCCTTTCAGGTTGTTCGAGGAAAGGATTCAGGCGGATTCTTTCCTAAGCATCCCAACCGTAACTCTTTCGAGTCGTTCAAGGGGAGGAGTCAGATGGACGTTGATGTAACTTGATCATCTTCGGAGAAGTTTGATGAAGAAGTGCTTCCATTTTGCCTCGGACTGCTGCTTTATTCTTAGTAGAGATCAATCAATACCAGGGGACTGTCTGCTCTTCTTTACTCTCAGTGTTGGACTAACTGAGAAGTTTCTTGCCTTAATATCCTTCCCATAACCCTTTCGGGTCATTCGAGGAAAGGATTCGGGCATTCTTAGCATTATTCCGTTAATAACCCCTAACCGAAGGGTTTCTCCCATTGCATCCTTTCCATGACCTTTTCGAGTTGTTCGAGGAAAAGATGCAAGTGGATTCCTTTCTAAGTGTCCCCCATAACTCTTTTGAGTCGTTCGAGGGGGAAGGTCGGGCTAATTCTTAGACTTCTACAATCGTTGATATGAATTGGAAATGAACCTTCTTTATTGAATATAAATTTGTTGAGAAAAACAAAGAATTACATGTAATATTTCTTCAAGTGCTCGGTATTCCATGATCTCAGGAGTATCTTCCCTGTCTCGGTCATTAGGCGGTAAGCCCTTTTCTGATGGCATCCTACTACTTTATAGTGGCCTTCCCATTTGGGTCCCATCTTGCCTTTCGTCGGATCTTTCGTCATTAAGCTCACCTTCCTGAGTACCCAATCTCAGAGATGGAACTTCCTGGGGACCACTTGTTTGTTGAAATACCGAGCTATTCGATTCTGATATGCTGCCCATGTGACTTGAGCGTCATCTCTTTTCTCCTGCAAAAGATCTAGATATATCTTGGCCTTTTCGTCGTTAAGCCTTGGATTGTAGTAAGCTACACCAAAGCTTGGAGATCCTACTTCGACTGGTATCACAGCCTCGATACGACCACAGCACCTCTAGAACATATTCAACCCATGCTCCTTTCTTCTTATCGAGCTTTTTCTTCAAAGTCTTCACCAGGGTCTTATTCGTCGCCTCTACCTGACCATTTGCCTTTGGGTAAAGTACCGAGGCATAATAGTTTCGGATACGAAGCTCCGAACACCACTTCCGAAATGGTTCACAATCAAACTGCTTCCCATTATCTATGACCAAAAAGCATGAGGGATCCCGAATCGGCACACCACCGACTTCCAGAGGAAACTTGTGATATTTGTTGTGGTTATAGCTGCTAATACCTCTACTTCTGCCCATTTAGTAAAATAGTCTATAGCTACAACTAAGAACTTCCGACCTCCCTTCCCTACCGGCATTGGGCCTACTATATCCACCCCCCATTTCGCAAATGGCCATGGAGAAGTGAGGGGACTGAGCTTCTCGGGACTTGCTTTCATAATTCTTGAGAACCTCTGGCATTTGTCACAGGTCTTGACGAGGAGAGCCGAATCCTTTTTGATCGTAGGCCAATAGTAACCTGCTCGGATGGTTTTTTGTGCCAGCATCCTCCCTCCTGAGTGGTCTCCGCACACACCTTCATGGATTTCCCTGAGAACATAATCCGCCTCGGTTTTAGAGAGGCATTTGAGCAGGGGTTCAGAGTATCCTCTTTTGTACAGTACTTCTCCGAGGAGGCAAAACCGTGTTGCTTGTATCTTTACCCTCCGAGCCGCAACCTTGTCTTCGGGCAGCAACCCATTTCTGAGGAATTGAATAATCTCTATTGCCCATTCTGGTTCATTCGGTGTTGGATTTACTTCCATGACGTTAGCCCTCGAAGTTATTGACGGCTTGGTCAAAACGATAATCTGCCTTTTAGATGCCTCAATCTCTTGATCTGTTCCCGATGCGATCTTCGAGAATTCATCGGCTCGGATATTTTCATCCCGAGGTATCTTTATGATGACGACCCTTTCGAAATAAGATTGGAATCGGCGCACCTCTTCCAAATATCTAGCCATTCGATCTTCTTGTGCTTCAAATTGTCCTTGAACTTGACCCACCACCACTTGGGAATCGCTTCGGATTTCAACATTAGTTGCTCCCATCTCTCGGGATAATGCCAAACCCGCTATCACGGCTTCGTATTCAGCTTCATTATTTGTTGTGACAAAGTCCAGTTTTACAGCAAAACCGAACTCTTGACCTTCAGGATTTCTGAGGAGGACACCTACCCCGCTTCTGCCCTGTGCTGAAGAGCCATCTACAAACACAACCCAGGTTAATTCTTTAGGAAGTTCTTCCACTTCAGGAATGTTGCAAAATTCCACAAGGGAATCTGCCAGAACCTGTCCCTTGATAGCCGTTCGAGGATGAAACTCGATATCAAATTGTCTGAGTTCCATCGCCCAGTTGACTAATCTTCCTGAGAGGTCAGGTTTTTGCAGAATCTTCTTCATCGGATACTCGGTCAAGACTCTAATAGCATGAGCCTGAAAGTATGGCCTCAATCTCCTGGCTGAGATAATCAAAGCGAATGCCAATTTTTCGATCCGAGGATACCTTTCTTCTGCTCCATGTAATGCTTTACTTGTAAAGTAAACAGGTTTCTAAATTCCTGAATCTTCTCGGACTAGCGCCAAGCTTACCGCCGAGGGGGATACAACCAAATAGAGATAGAGTATCTCCCCTTCGGTTGAGCGGCTCAACAATGGAGGGTTTGTTAAATATTCCTTCAACTTCCCAAAAGCTTCCTCACATTCCTCACTCCACATAAATGCTTTTCTCAAAATTTTAAAGAAGGGAAGGCACTTATCTGTTGACCGTGATATGAAGTGGATCAGGGCCGCAATCCTTCCTGTCAATCGTTGGAGTTGTTTCGTTGTTCTCGGGGCCTCCATTTCGAGGACAGCTCTGACCTTCTCCGGGTTTGCTTCGATGCCCCTCTGTGACACCATGAACCCCAGAAATTTGCCTGAAGAAACTCCGAAGGCACACTTCATAGGGTTAAGCTTCATGTTGTATTCTCTCAGAGTCCAAAAAGTCTCTCGGAGATCTTCTATGTGTTTGGTTGCCTGAATACTTTTAACTAGCAGGTCATCTACGTATACCTCAACGTTTCTGCCAATTTGATTTCAAAACATTCGGTTCACCAGTCGCTGATAAGTGGCTCCTGCATTCTTCAAACCGAAGGGCATCATCTTATAGCAGTAAAGTCCTCGGTCTATGATGAAAGCAGTTTTTTCTTGGTTTGCTTCTTCCATATAGATCTAATTGTATCCCGAGAAGGCATCCATAAAGCTTAAGAGCTCGTGTCCGGACGTTGAGTCGACCAACAAATCTATCCGAGGCAAAGGAAAGCTATCTTTTGGGCATGCCTTATTCAAGTTAGTGAAGTCTACGCACATCCTCCACTTGCCATTAGACTTCTTCACCAGTACCACATTGGCCAACCACTCGGGATAATCCACCTCTCGGATAAATCCGGCTTTTAATAACTTCTCTACCTCTTCTGCAACAGCTTGATTTCGTTCGGCGGCAAAAGTCCTTCTTCTCTGTTTCACAGGCCGATGATTTGGGTCCACATTTAGCTTATGGACAATGATCGAGGGATCAATCCCTGGCATATCTTCATGGCTCCAGGCGAATACATCACTGTTGCGCCTTAAGAACGCCACCAGATCTTCCTTCACGAGTTGGGGGAGTTGTGAGCCTATATGAACTTTCTTTCCTGAGTTACCTATCTCGAACTCCTCCAAGCCTTCCACAGGCTCCCCCAACGGTGACTGCTATTTCCCGTCCTCCTTAGCTTTCTCACCCAGATTGTGCTGCCTCGGGGTGTCTTTCAAGGATAAGTTGTAACAATGCCTAGCCTCCTTCTGGTCTCCCTTAACCACTCCAACTCCTTCTTCTGTCGGGAACTTCATACTGAGATGCGGTGTTGAGGTCATAGCTTTTAAGTCGTTAAGAGCTGTCCTTCCGATAATGGCATTATAGGCTGAGACTCTGTCAATTATCAAGAACTTTACCATGATGACCTTTTGCCTCGGATAAGTCCCCGCTGTCACAGGAAGATCGATAGAACCAAGAGGCAGCACCTTTTCTCCAGCGAAACCCTATAATTGGCATGAGACCGGGACCACCTTTTCTCGTGGGACTCCCATGTGATCAAAGGCTAACTTAAACAGAATATCAGTCAAGCTCCCTGTGTCGACGAGGATCCGTCGAGTCTGATAATTTGCTATTGTTAGGGTAACCACAAGGGCGTCTGTGTGCGGAAGTGAAACTCCAGCGTAATCATCATCCGAGAACCCTATTATCAGAGGGTTATATTTTCGAGACTTTGGGGGCTTTTGGACCGATATACTTCGAAATCATCCAGCTGCCTGGCATATGCCTTCCGAGCCGAATTGGACTCGCCTCCTCCTCCAAATCCTCCCGAGATGGTGTGGATGATAGGAAGGTTGCCTTGCTGCTCCACCCGAGCTCGGCTCCTGCTTCTCTCCCTTCTTTCGTCCCTCTGAGGCGAGGGGCTGGCTCTCTACTTCTTCCTCTTCTTTCTTCTTGTCTCGGTTGATAATTTCTTCTTTCATTCCGATCTTCTTCTCTCCTTGGCCACGGGTATTGGTCCCACTCCTGTTGATTTCTCTCGTTGACGAGAAATCGAACTAGTTTCCCATTCTCAATGAATTTCTCAATCAATTGCCTCAGTGACACACACTGCTCGGTCAGGTGACCATATGAATCATGGAAGGCACAGTATTTGTGAGCCAAGCGCAGAGGTGGATCTCCTGGAATGGGTCTCGGCCTCTGGTAATTCGGATCTTTTTTGAGTTCCATAAGCACCTCGGTGAGAGAGGCATTTAACGGAGTCCACTTGTAATCTCCAAAATTCTTCTTCGCCTTCTTGTACTCTCCGGGACCGGCGTCCTGTATGGGCTCGGGATTCTTCTTCTTCTTGGGTTTCTCGGTGGAAGGCTGTTGTTGCTACTGGGAATTATCGAGGAGGGCTCGGAGTGTTTCCTCCTGATTAATGTACCTGTCCATCTTTACCATAAAGGTATGAAGATCTTTCGGTGGTTTCAATGCCAAATCCGCCATTAGCGGTCCGTCTTTCTTCAACCCTTGGAAAATTGCACCGTAAATGAAGTCGTCCGGTGCACTTTCTGTCTCTAGCTTTTCCTGGTTGAATCTCCATAAATAGTCTTTTAAAGACTTGTTCGATCCCTGCCGTACAGAGAGTAGGTACCCTCTGGGTTTTCTTCTGGCTCTTCCGGACACCAACTGGGCCAGGAATTTCCTTCCAAGAGCGTCAAAACTATCAATCGATCTTGGGGGAAGATTTCTGAGCCAATCTCGGGCCTTTCCTGACAAGGTGAGAGGAAAAGCTCGGCATGCCACAGCATCAGGTGTCTTGTGCAAGGATACGTGAGATCGAAAATTATCCAAATGCTCCACCGGATCTTCACTACCTGAAAAAACAGGGATGTCAGGTACCTTAAACCTTCCGGGCAGGTCGAAGTTGGAGTTCTTCGGTAAATATTGACTCCTTGTGCTGAAAAAGGTTGTTAATGAGAGACTCATTCCCGTCACGTTTCTGATCAATAGTTCTCGATAGTGCATCATACTTTGCGCCCAAGTCTAGGACCATCTTCTGCAGCCCCTTTTCAGAGTCTGTAGGTGGAACCGGATTGATGGGCTCCACATGGTCCTTGTTCCGCGGCACGGCTTTCTCCCCTGACCCCTCGGGTTTGCATCAGGATTTGTTCCTTCAACCGCATCGTGATTGAATGGTGGCGGAGTCTGAGCAGCTGTGAGCAAAGCATTCTGAGCCAGCAAATCCTCCACATTCTTCTATGCCTGGGCCAATTGTTGACTTAGTTGGGTTATTTTGGCCTCTGGACCAGCAGATTCTGCTTCTCCGCGGACATCATCCCGATTGGTAGGTCGCACCTCTTCTTGGGTTTCATTTTGAACCGGATTGGAACGTCTCGTAGTCACCATCACGGATTTGATTTTCGTAAGAACAACTTATCGTTCCCACAGACGGCGCCAAACTGTTGGTACAGTTTCCGGTATGGTGACGTGTCGCCTAGTGATTTGCTGCCTGGTTTTGACCTGCAACCTTGATTCCTGTAAAATAACAAACAACTCGTCGGGGGTGCCGACTACGCCCACTCCGATGCCTAAGTCAGTTCAAATCAATTTTCTGGAGAGTGTCTATAACTTCACGAGTTCAAAGAATGCATGTCCTCATACCTGGTGCGATGGCCTTATTTATAGGCCGGTAGTTGCAGTCTTACTAGAATCCTTGAAGCCCAGTTGAATTAGGAGTTTGAGTCCTAGTCTGGTTGAATTAGGAGTTTGAGTCCTAATCTGGTTGAACCCTAACCTTATCTTCAGGGAATTCGAATGAGACTTCAGAGTTCAAGTTGAATTGCATTCGTACCTCTTTAATCTTAATTCCGTGTCATTAACTACCTTATCCCTTTAATTATGGAATAGAGGCTTATCCCTGATCTTTTGGGATACTGGCTTTATCACATTCTAAGACAACTGCGGCGCACTTCGACTAACCCCCGAGGTGATAATATCCGAGACATGTTCGATCCAACAAGACTAGGAGATCTCGGGATATTGCTGCACCATAACAGGGTTGTGGAAGATTCGAGACGTCATTATACCGAGATGATATTTTTTGGGGTGTTATTTCACGGAGGCGTTATCACTCCGAGGCAATCTTCTATACCGGGTTGTAACTCAAACTTCCAGTATGGTCTTGTAGTTTCTGTCAAATCTCCGAGGCATAAATATCCGAGATATGTTCGCTCCGATTATCCCCAACAGGTTGCATGTCTTCCCTTTATGTGGAGTGTCTATAAATAGGGTACAATCTTGGCCAAGTTGTCGCTTGCTAATAGTGTATGACCCTAGTGTGGTATCGAATTCATCACTTGCTTAGCAGGCTGCAACTGTTATCAGATCTCATTCTAGGTTATCCACTGCGCCACGTTCCCAATCATTATATAAGCAACCGATGTGCTGGCACATTACCTCTTATGGCCTAATCAAGGCTCGTGGTTTGGGCCTGATTACCCTAAATCAAACCGTAGGCTCCCAAGCTTACATTCTCAACTTAGGTTGGCTTTTCTAGACCAATTAGCCCTTCTTCTTCTTCTTTTTAATTATGGCGGTTTCTGCTCTAGAAGTTAAAGTGGCGCGTTTAATGCAAGTGACGTCTGAAAGTTATTGCAAAACGTGTTGCATTGGTAATACCCCCGATCTGAGCTAGGGTTTATAAATCCTTAATTATGACTTAAGGATTAATAAATTAGGCAAAAAAAAAAATGGTCTGAAATGACACTTGGGCCATTTTTTTTTTTTTTTGCCTAAATAATCGATCACTATTGAGTAGTGATCAATCAGCCCTAGGTAATCTATCACCTCCAGTGATGTGATCAATCACTAAATGCCATAAACCATAGAGTAATCGATCACACCTCTTTTAGTGGTCGATCGATGTCAAACATATTGTGATTTGAATACGTCCAAGACTTACAGGCGTGGTAAATGTTTACTTGGAGAGGAAGGAAAAACTCTAGCATCCACACTAAGATACACGGCCAAAAGGGGGTTTAATTTCCATTCCTCTTATCTCATAAAACACAGCCAAGAATGATTAAAAAACCCTAGCCCATGTCTTGTAGGGACCGGCCATGCAAGGATTAAAATCCTACGCCATGTTTTAAATAAAAACCAAACCATACATGGATTAAAAGCCTATGCACTTTGGTCAAATTATATCAGCTTGAGAAGAGACCCAAAAAGAAAAATAAAAACTAGCTCCAATAGGCTTATGACACATGTCATCTCATGACTTGTTATGTAGTGTCCTTGATAATTATCAAGGGATAATTAGGACTTCATTAGGAGTTTGGGATCATTGACTTTTTGAGTTGACCGAACCAAGAACGTTCGTGGTCCCTACCATAAACAATCGTTGACGTGTTGTACTGTGTGTCAAAAAGTTCATCCCACACCTTCAGCATGTGTTAGACCGTACCACGAATGATCGTGGCCGTACACTGAACGATCACCTAACCCTAGATTTTTACATGAACATACGCGATACGCTTAACAAACATTCGCCAAAAGCCAGGTCAGTTGATTCTTATCCACTTCAATCTCTTCTCCTATAAATACCCCCACGCTCTCCCTATTCATCTCATTTCCCCCATTTCATCAGAATCCTTAAGGGAGAGTGAGAGTGTGTTTTGGAGAGAGAGAATGAGCCTTCTTAATCTTCCGTCTTCAAGTGAAGTAACATCATTAACCTAACTATTTTCTTAGGTGATTCTTACGTTGTTTAGTTGGTTTTCATGACCAACCTTATTGTTTTGATAATATCTCTAGCTAGTCTTACATCATTCCTTAGTTTTTTGTTTTAATACTAGATTAGTGTTTGTTTAGTAGTTTAAGTAAGGTTTAACGTACCTAGTATTGCATGATGTTGTTATTGAGGTTAGGATTCTGTTAGAGATCATGTTAAGACCCTAGAACTTGCTTAGAATTAGTTTTATAACTTTTTGGTTTGAATTTTGGATTAGCACTGAACGTTTGCCCTTCATTGGATGAACAAACAATGTCTAATATGAATGCTCGCCATTCATTGGACGAACGATTGCTAGACGAACAGAAAGCCTATTTTGAGTTATTTAGGACTTAAACCTATTTTAGCTCGAGTTTAAGGTTGATAATAGGTTTTTCTCAGATTTAGAGGTTATGGAGCCTCAAAGAGATTTATTGGAGGAGCCGTGCGATACAAGTAAGTAAAAACTCACATTGATACTTGATATTATTGTTTTTCAGCATAGCACGAGTATTTTGTGTATCCAAAACATGCATGTTTACAACTCACATGAAATGTCATTTTTATTACTGTGAACTCTATTTTGTAAAAATGTGTGATTAATGTCTAGATAATGAAATTATGAAAGCATGCATGTAAAATACGATGAAGACTAAATTGCATTGTATGCAATGGTACACCGTCTTGTGCGGAAAAACAACAATGAGATTACTATTATACGGGTTGTTGCTTATGGTCAAAAGTTTATAATATGTTATGATAGACATTGGATCCAATGGTTGTTTTGTGACCAACGTACCTTGCTTGAATAGGGATCACAGTTACCGCTTTATTAGTACCATGGGCCACCCGAGGTCGGACTCGGTCGGGCTTCTAGTATATGATGGTATGCGTACATATCCAGGGCAGTGATGGTGTATTACAGGTCCCTCAGGACAATGCCAACTCTGCCCGGAAGGGGTCCATTTCCTGAGTAGACCATATGGAATTGAATATGACATGACTCTTGTTATAAGCATGTATATACTATATCTATATTATACAATGAAAGGATATTCTCTCGCATGTGATTTTAACTTAAATTGAGTTCACCATACGATAGCATGTGTATCATGCGTATTGTTACTCACTAAGTCATAGACTTACACTTGTATCTTTCCACCAATGAAACATGTATTATTTTATAGATAGTTTTTGTGATGACAAGTTCGGAGCAGGATATGGTCTTGTTGGAGGGAGTGCCCAAGATCATTTTTTAGGAGTTAGATCCCATTTGGCTTGCGTGGATGCGAAGAGGACCTAGTGAATCCAGCCGCGATATAATAGATATCATCTTTATGCTTATCTTCTTAAGTGTAGGGTTTGACTTTTGGTGTTGGTAACTCTTAGACCTTCGGTTTTGGATCTATATTTATTATTTTGATGACTCATCTTTTGACCGTACTTTGGAAGCTTTAGCTTTTAAAATGAAGATTTAGTTTACTCTGGCTATTCATGATGTGATCCCCATTTTAGAATGATATCTTTATTATTTTAAGTGAAAGAATTCCGTTGTAGACTCTCTTTGGAGAGGATGAGAACCCTATGGTCTTATTCTTCTTAGAATTAGACTGGGAAATGAACTATGAAGTTAACTACCAGTTATTTTATTTCACTGGAGCATTACATATTATAAGTTCCTATTAATTACCATTGATTCAATTAAACAATTGTAATTGCACTCTAATTATTATTTTTGATTTATTCAACTAATCTTATATTTTGCATTTGGCACCTACATGTAATATTCTGTAATCGAATTAAAGTCATAAAATGATTGTCACTTTAATTCTTGACATGTTTTACAGATGGAAACAAATTGAGTGTAAGTCCATGATTTAGTGAGTCTAGATCACGTGGATGACAATTATCTATGTAGTGAACTCCAGAGTTTGGTAAAAAAAAAATTCCATATTAAAATGTGTCATTGTGTAAAATAGTTCTTTGACAAGATATCAATGCAAGAATGCAATGCATTATACAGATAGTTTTATGATAAAAATTATAGTAGAATCATAGCTCAATTTCATATGATCTATCCGAGCCCTTAACCCATTCTCGATATAATTTGCGCATTTTCGAAAGAACCTCTAATACAACAGTAGTGTGCCTCGATGAAGTACAATAGCAACCACTAACTTGCAGTTTGGCTGGGTTCGACCCCACGTGACCTACATTACTAGCCATGGTTTTTCCATCTCGGGTTGTACTAATTTGAGTACGGATCATTACCAGTCTGGAGAAAGTTGCATTCACTTGCTCATGAGAAATTTCAGAAAATTGTCCAACTATAGGACAATCTCTCGCATGGTGTGAAGGGCTAGAACAAAATGAACACACCTCCTGTGGGAGGGGCATGTAAGGGGTAGTGGTACGAGCAAATCCAGCTGCCATGAGTTGGTATATATCTCTTGATAACGCATCCACCTTGGTGGTCACATCCAATGGATTGCTCACTTCGAAAAGACCTTCTGTCTTAGGAGCTCTTGGAGCAAGCGTCCTATTACTAGATGAAGCATGTTCTATCGTGTTCTCACAGAGGTTCACAAACAGAGTCCATTCTCGCTTTTGGCATAAATGTTCCTCCATATGAGGCATGCACCATCTGTCTATGAGGCTCAGTCAAGCCATCATAGAAACACTGCACAAGCTGCCACTTTGGGTAAGCATGTTGCAAACAGTCAAGGTCCTTCATTCTTTCCCACGTCTCATAAAACCGTTCCCCCTCACTTTAGGAGAAACCAGTGATAGCTTTTCGGATTTGGTTGGTCCTTATGGGGAAATACTTCTTCAAGAACTCTTGTTGCATCTAAATCCACCAGTGATTGTATTGGCTTTCAAGGAATTAAACCAATATTTGGCTTTTGTCTTTGAGTGAAAATGAGAAAAGACGCATTTTCAAAGCATCCTCCAAAAAGTTCTGCGTCTTAATGGTAGAGCAGATTTCAAGAAATTCATTGAGGTGCTTGTAAGGATCCTCAGTACTAAGTCCAAAGAAAGAGGGAAGCATTTGAATAATGTTGGACTTAATCTCATAGTGAGTTGCTGTAGTTTGCGACAACTAAAGGCATGACAGAGAAGTGTAAGTAGAGGGGATGTAATGGTCTCTAAGCAAAGCAAGTCTTTCTCTTTCCTCAGCCATGTTCTTAGTGGTACGTTGTAACACCCTGCCTTTTACAAAAACGTGCAAGTGAAAATTTCGATTTTATCGTAATATTACGACATAATCACAGTTGAGATTTGGCAGCAAAATATATTTTTTACTTCAAGACTTGGGAATCATAACATAACACGTTGAGCTGACTGAATTACCTCTAGACTTTTATTATAAGTTATTTAATTTTTCTTTATACAATTACATGGAAACATGTGTTGCCAGAGACACATAAGCATAGACAGTAAAATCTACTAAATACAAGCAAATCTCTAAACATGTTACATACAAAAGAATGTAAATACAAACAATTACAAATAAATTCATTAGCTACAAAACGTTAGCTTTAACATCTTCTAAGCTAGCAGATAATCCAATCCATCATCTTCAGAACCTACACCAACAAATATGTGATTGCGGATACTTCCACAATCCCATACTGTATTTGTGTGAGTCAGCTGATTCAATAATATGATGCTTACTAATTTATTTAAAGGAACACAATGCAATGGTATGATGACAATTTTATATGTACAGTCTTAATTATTTTCTTTTGCACTCTTCTCGTCTTAGAGCCGCCACTTCGGTTATCGGATTTCTTATAGCCATTGCTCCTTGGAACTATTATTCCATTTCTGGAGCCATCCCTCCCTCACCATGTTTTATTATCTTTTTAGTACTAGTAGCCGTCACTCCTAGTACATTGAGAGTCGTCCTTCTCGACTTGCTATTCATTATTGTTTTCAGCACAGACAGCTGTCCCTAACCTAAACCTTTGGGAGCCAACCTTCCCAATATTAATAAGTTCATTATTCACAGTATGCATTCAATTAAACAAATCCGCAATAATCATATTATGGAACACAACATCTCTCAGTAAGTATATATTTACAGCCCTTTTGTGCAGTCTCTTAACTCATCCTCTGCAATAAATATATACACATGTGCATAGAATGTCAACATCATTACTTTTAGAAATTCATGCCTAAACATGAACCCTAATCATACATATATACATACATAGAAACAATTATCTTTTTAATTGGAAAATCATTACATTTATTGACATGAGTTTTAAAGAACTCAATATTATTACTATGATTTTAATTAAAGGAATTCAACATATAAACATGCTCCTAATCCGGTCATTAATATCTAATAACAAACACTCATATGTATTTTCTCATAAATTGCAAAAATCATCCAATAATACTCAACCCATTTTTCTCTCAAAAGAATAATTTAAACACACTAGTTTTTCTCCCAAAATCTCACCATCCAATTTCCACATATTTTGTTCCTATTCCAAGCTAAAGCCCAGTCAGCAAACATCTTTAAAAACTATTAGTTTACAATAATAACAAAATATCAAAATCCCCCAAATATCCATCCAGTCAAACCATTACTTCTACTCCCAATATAAAAATATCACAAACAACCGAGTAAAAGACTACATGATAATTATCAACAACCGAACATAATCTAAAACTCATATCCAATTTCCAGAATATAGACTAATCACCATAGCCCACAACCGGCTGACAAGAAACCCATTAAAATACTCAAATTCGGCCAACAAAGAATATAATTAAAAACATAGGGAAATCATGTTTCTAAAACCATTTGGATTTGGCTAAGAATCACCAAATACCATTTACCCAATCACGACTAACACATCCACTGCCGACACACCCAAAACCATGATAATTTCCTCATTTCAAAAATCACAAGCACGCTATCATTCACACACGCACAATCGGGTAGAACCCAAAACCACAATCGGCTATACAGAGGAAATAACCATAAAAATCATATCCAAAATCATTAATCCTTAATTCATTTTTAATCAAGCTTAATTTAAGATTTAATCAAACACAACTCAACAATATAACTGACCGAGACAGGAGAATATCAAGTTTAAATTACATGGATCTTGGCTACAAATCAACACATAGTTCCAATCGACCAACATCAAAATAGGGGAAGCACTCAATTGGAAAATCCCAAATTCATCAACTCAAACACATCTCCAAGGCTAAATACATGGGTCCAAAATTTCACATCACCGACCGAAACACACAAGCCCAAAACACCCACTATAAAAGCATGACAGCAATCGGTTGATCAAGGAACCTGAACACCCACCCATAGCTCAGCCGTCACACACACACACACACACACACACACACACCCATTCGGCCAACACAAAACAGGGGGAAAAATACTACAAACATCAACATCTAATTCATCATTCAATAATAATAAATTACATAAAAACTATTAGAATTTACCTATGGGGATTTCATGCTTGAATTTAAGAGGAAACCACTGGAAAATCATCTCTAATTTCGCCGAAAAATTGACTAAGGTCACCGGAAGTCGTGTCCTGTTGAGTCACAAATATTGTATATTTGGACCCCTTAATTTACATTTGTTAAACCCTTAATTTTGTTATTTTCAAATATTTTTGGTTGGTTTTAGTGCTTTAACATTTTGCAAGTCATTGAGAGAAAATAGTGGTTTCTATGTAAAATTTGCAAAGTTTCTCTCCAGAACAAGCAAAGCCCATCACACACGTTCTCTTAGAGTGAATTCATGCAAAACTGGGCAGCAACATAAGTCGACGTGGACAATTATCATGCACAAAGAGCAGACCTGGCAGCACTAGGACGTGTGGAAAATCCTGCCCATGCTGACTTGGAGCTTTCGATTTCTTTCCAAAGACCAGCAAACACGTGAAGACAAATTCTTTCCAAGCTAGACTCAATTCTTCCCAAAACTAGCAGCAGCTGGCAGCACACATAATTATCTCCAGATTTAATTGACAGCGCATGCACCTTCGAAAATCACAGCTGAGGCAGAAATAAAGGCACGTGTTTCCTTCCATATTCGGGCAGCACAGAAAATACAAGATTTTTCTCCAGTTTGACAGCAGAGGAACACACGAATTCTTTTCCATTATGGGCAGCAACCAATTAAGACACACGTCTTCTCAAGGCGCCGATAATTCTGGGTGCTGCAGTATTCGAGTTAGTCAAGACCCGATACTTTCCATACTTGCCAGCAAAGAAGACAAGAAGGATGAACGTGCGGCGCAAGTGTTGGAGAGAATAACTTTCGACCCAAAAATAAAAAGATGCAAGTCGATTGAATGGGAGACACACATTATTTCCTTTTGGAGAAGCAGCACCGAAACCTAGGGAAGGGCTATACATATGTGTCGTATGCCTTTGTGTGTGGTGTGCGATGGTAGAGGCGTGAGCCTCTCTTGTACATAGGTTGCATAGCAACTTCCATTTTCTTGCAACATTTTCTTTTGTATGTCTTTTATTGTTATTGTTATTTTTTTTTTTTAATAAAATTTAGCATTTTGGTTTTTAGTTATGAGAGGTTAATTCTTCGACTAAGGTTGAAGATGAAACCTCGCCATTGATTACATTTACGTTCTTGTTATTTTATTTATGTAATCCCGAATTTTTTTTTACCACTAAATTATTCAAGTCCAAATTCAATTATTTGATTTATGTCTTTTGATTGAATGTTCATTTATTAAAATTGGATATTCATTGTGTTTCGACCGATGGATACATCGAATGATTTGATTGAAAGATGATATCCATTGTGATTTGTTTGTCAAAACGGATACATTGGATGATTTAATTTCAATTGGGTATTCGTTGTGATTTATTTAATGGTTGGATTCATTGAATGATTTAATATGCATTTTCTTTGGGACTTTGAACAATCAATAAGGCATAACTGTTTATTGGGTGTATGAATAAAATACAAGAATGTGTTGTTTGATATGGCAAGGTGGATTCTAAAACCTAAGTATTTTTTTAATTGTTTTTATTCAATTTTTAATTTAGTTTATTATTTTGCTTTCTAAAAAAATTCTCAAAAACTCGGCACTAGGTTAAAATAGAATTAGTTTAAATAGAAATTAATTTTTGCAACACAATTCCCCTTGGATACGATCTCGTACTTCCGCATGCACTATGCTACATATGACTCGTGCACTTGCGAGTATTAAAATTTGCACATCAAGTTTTTGGCGCCGTTGCCGGGGAATTGTTTGTTTGTGGAAATTGATTTTTGTTTAAATTGATTTTATTTTTCTACTAGTTTAGGTAGATTTTCATTTTATTTTTTTTCTTCCAATTTTTGTTTCTTTTTCTTTTTATTTGTTTTTGCTTTATTGTCTAACCCAAAAAAAAGAAAAGGGAAAAAAAGAAAAGGAGTTTCTGTCATTGTTTTGCAGCTTTGGTGAGATAATCCATAGAATTTGGCTTGAGCAGACCAACGCAAAGGGTGCCACCTACGACAGATCAGTAGCTGAAACTTTGCCAAAAAAAAATTATTTTTTGTCCATTTTGTGAGTTTTTAATTTTTGGTGTATTTGTTTGTGCTTCTGTGTTAATTTTAATTTTAATTTTTAATTTTTTTTTGATTTTTGGTTATTTTAACTTGTAATAAAAAAAAAAAAAAAAAAATCTAGTGTGGTCTACGGCGCTATCTAAGTGTCTAGGCAAATTTTGGTTAGGAAAGTCGTGGGATTTAAGTGTGTCCGGTGTGACCCCCCTCACTTTCCTGGGAACGAACCTGGGTTCTTGGAGAATTCTGTCTACCCCACTTGCATTTTCTTTGAACAAAAAAAGAAAAAAAAAAGATTGCTAGTGTGGTCCTACGACGCTATTCAAGTGTCTAGGCAAATTCTAGCTAGGAAAGTCTTGGGATTTAAATGTGTCCGGTGTGACCCCCCTCACTTTCCTAGGAACGAACCTGGGCTCTTGGAGAATTCTGTCTACCCCACTTGCATTTTCTTTTTGTTAAAAAAAAAAGAAAAAAAAAATTAGTTCATTTCTTTTGTGGGATGTTTGCATGCTATAGGGTGCGAGTGAAGCATAGATTTTTATTTTGATGATTATAGTAATTTTTCTGCACAACATACTTCACCTAGTTGTAGGACACCCGCTTCTACCTACTACACTCCTAACTTTTACCCACATGAACCATGTTCATATTGCTCTAACCCTAATCATAGTGTTAGTAATTGTCCATCCTGGGGACAATTCTATAATTTTTCATATGAGCAAATGAACACAAATTTTTCCAGCCCGGGGTTCGATTCAAATTCCAATTTTTACAACTCGGACTGGAGCAACCATTCTAATTTCTCGTGGCAAGCTCAAGCCATGGGAAATTGTGCTCCCTAATTTCAGGAACTGTATCATTCTGAATATCTGCAGTTCGATGACCAATCTTCCCATCCGTCATCCTATAATTATCCAGCTTCATCTTCACAGTCGACGCTGGAGGATTCTCTCAAGGTCTTCATGCAGTTTACAAGCCAAACCATTAATGAAATGAAGAATGCCACCTTGGAAAACACTCAGGCTATTAGTGACATGAAGAATGCTACCATGGAAAACACTCAGGCTATTAGTGACATGAAGAATGCTACCATGGAAAACACTCAGGCGATTGCCAGGATAGAAGGACAGTTCGAATATCTGGTTCCTAAAGTCACTAGAATAGAGGAAGAAGAGTTTCAAAGTCAGCCGATGGCTACGGGGCACTACATGATTGATGAGGATGATTTCAACAACCCTTATTATGAGCATGTCCAAGCCACGAGCACACTTGGGAGTGAGGTAGTTTTTGAGGAAATTGTTAATGAACCAAGTTTGGAAGATCCTTTTGAAGAGAGCGGTGCTCAAATCAAATTTGACCTTGACTTGGTACCTAATAAAGATAAGGCCTTATTGGATTCCATTCCTGGGATACGACTTGAGAATGAGGAAACCACTGAGATATCATTCCCCAACACATCTTCATCAGAGGCTGAGGAGGAAGAGAAAGGAGAGCACTTGGAATCTGTTGAGCACCTTGAGCACACAGCGCCCCTGTCAAATCCAAATATGTCCACTGACAAGGAAATGACTACTGAAGCTCATTCCTTCATCACAATCCCTCTTGAGACATTTCATGAGCCGCAAGCTTCAGTTCTTCAGTCTCCAAATGTCATCTTCTGCTAAAAGCCTCCACACAAGATCAAAAATCTAGGAACCATCGTCCTACGAAGATCCTTTGAAGCAAGCAAGTTGGCCACCTAAGAAGGCGACACAATCTTCCAGAGGGGTATAAAATTTTAAAGAAGAAAGGGTGGAAGGGATTGGTTGGACATCCACGTGATCGAGGAAGGCGCTGTAAATTTTCTTTTCCCTTTTACTTTCTGTACATTTGATTTCTTTCATTTTTCATTTGATTTATTGTTATTTTATTTTTGTTTCTAACAACAATTAACCTTTTGATGTTTGTTTCTATGAGAAAATGTTGCTGTTAGTTTTGTTGACAGGTGTTTGGTGTTTTAAGTTTGGGGGAATCCCTGACCTTTTTCACACCGCAGCTATTCCTTCCCTTTTGGTAACGTATTTTTACACTACACATTGAGGACAATGTGTAATTCAAGTATGGGGGTATGGAAAAAACACTTTGTCTGTTTGTTTGCTTGTTTATTTTTGTTTGGTTATTTTTATTTGTCTTTTTGTTCTTAAAATTTTGCAAAAAAAAAAAAAACAAAATTTGTTGTTGTCAAGTTTGAGTTAAACCGTAGCTGTCGTTTGCATTTTATTGGCTTGCTTAAAGTTTTGAACACATCATGTCATTTGGAATCTGAGTCTTTTGACTTATTTTTGGGCTAGTAAGACTTCACTTGTTTGAGTTAAATTATCACGAGCACATTAGCATGCAATCTGTGGGGTATGAATTTTTGCTTAATCATTGTGTATTTTGAGAATTGTTGGATGACCTATTGATAAATAACCTTGGCTTGCAAGATATATTTATATTTATTAAAAAAAAAAAAAAAAAAAAAGAGGAGAGAATAAGATCATTTTGAGTTTTTCACTGAGTAACCGGGCCTCTTGCCTCACTAAGCATTGAGTGTTTGCGTCAAAAGGTGAGAATTTCAATTTGGATTGATTGTATGGCTAGTTTGGCTTCGCAGCCTTTTTGACTCGAGTAATTAAGCCCTTAGGGATGTTTCTACATCTAGTGCCAACTATAAATAAAATAAAATAATATCTTGCCATGGTTGTTTCATTTGATAGGGATTCCAATGATTTTTGAGGTACCTATCTTGAGATAAAAATGAAACCTCATGATTGTATGTTAATTTCACTCTGCACTTTTGAGAACAAGTGATGTCTTAATTGTCCATTTATGAATAATTTGATGCTGGACCCCTTGTTGATATTTGATGATGGTGTTTGTCTTTTTAAGCATGCTAATGACGTATGAACCATGGTTAGTGCGAAAATTCTTTCTTATTGACAATAGAGTGTTTCAATGTTTGTGGGTATCATTTCTGGCAAACCCTCACGAGACTTCACTCGTCCTTTAGGGAGTCCTAGGGGTTTAAAAGGCTTGTTGCATACGCTAAATGCAATCGTCTTTCCCACGAAAGCGGATTTATGTTTCTTGCTTTGATTTTATTTTTTATTTTGTTTGGCTAAGGGACTAGCAAAATGTAAGTTTGGGGGTATTTGATGAGTCACAAATATTGTATATTTGGACCCTTTAATTTGCATTTGTTAAACCCTTAATTTTGCTATTTTCTAATATTTTTGGTGGTTTTAGTGCTTTAACATTTTGCAAGTCATTGAGAGAAAATAGTGGTTTCTATGTAAAATTTGCAAAGTTTCTCTCCAGAGCAAGCAAAGCCCGTCACACACGTTCTCTTAGAGTGAATTCAAGCAAAACTGGGCAGCAACATAAGTCGATGTGGAGAATTATCATGCACAAAGAGCAGACCTGGTAGCACTAGGACGTGTGGAAAATCCTGCCCATGCTGACTTGGAGCTTTCGATTTCTTTCCAAAGACCAGCAAACATGTGAAGACAAATTCTTTCCATGCTAGACTCAATTCTTCCCAAAACTAGCAACAGCTGGCATTACACGTAATTATCTCCAGATTTAATTGACAGCGCATGCACCTTCGAAAATCACAGCTGAGGCAGAAATAAAGGCACATGTTTCCTTCCATATTCGGGCAGCACAGAAAATACAAGATTTTTCTCCAGTTTGACAGCAGAGGAACACACGATTTCGTTTCCATTATGGGCAGCAACCAATTAAGACACACGTCTTCTCAAGGCGCTGATAATTCTAGGTGCTGCAGTATTCGAGTTAGTCAAGACCCGATACTTTCCATACTTGCCAACAAAGAAGACAAGAAGGATGAACGTGCGACACAAGTGTTGGAGAGAATATTTTTCGACCCAAAAATAAAAAGATGCAAGTCGATTGAATGGGAGACACACATTATTTCCTTTTGGAGAAGCAACACCGAAACCTAGGGAAGGGCTTTATATATGTGTCGTATGCCTTTGTGTGTGGTGTGGGGTGGTAGAGGCGTGAGCCTCTCTTGTACATAGGTTGCATAGCAACTTCCATTTTCTTGCAACATTTTCTTTTGTATGTCTTTTATTGTTATTGTTATTTTTTTTTTTTAATAAAATTTAGCATTTTGGTTTTTAGTTATGAGAGGTTAATTCTTCGACTAAGGTTGAAGATGAAACCTCGCCATTGATTACATTTACGTTCTTGTTATTTTATTTATATAATCCCGAAATTTTTTTTTACCACTAAATTGTTCAAGTCCAAATTCAATTATTTGATTTATGTCTTTTGATTGAATGTTCATTTATTAAAATTGAATATTCGTTGTGTTTTGACCGATGGATACATCGAATGAATTGATTGAAATAGGATATCCATTGTGATTTGTTTGTAAAAACGGATACATTGGATGATTTAATTTCAATTGGGTATTCATTGTGATTTATTTAATGGTTGGATTCATTGAATGATTTAATATGCATTTTCTTTGGGACTTTGAACAATCAATAAGGCATATAACTGTTTATCGGGTATATGAATAAAATACAAGAATGTGTTGTTTGATATGGCAAGGTGGATTCTAAAACCTTAGTATTTTTTTAATTGTTTTTATTCAATTTTTAATTTAGTTTATTATTTTGCTTTATAAAAAAATTCTCAAAAACTCGGCACTAGGTTAAAATAGAATTAGTTTAAATAGAAATTAATTTTTGCAACACAATTCCCTGTGGATACGATCTTGTACTTGTGCATGCACTATGCTACATATGACTCCTGCGTTTGCGAGTATTAAAATTTGCACATCATGTCCCACGCTCCATCGGAGTCGACCCACCGAACCCAGATCTCCAGTTGGTCCGATCTGCTCATGGGTTCTCGGTTCCTCTCTCACGGGCCTACCGGATCTCTCCCTCAATCGATTTTTCTCCTTGTCCCTCAATCAATCTCTCTCTATTCTCTCTTCATGCGGGTCAGCTGACATGGCTATACCCAACAAGGATGATTTAACAAAGGCCCCATGCTTCAGCCCAATAAAGTCTACAGGCTCAACAGAAAATGTAAAGGTCCAAATTGAAGAAATCCTGATGCAGTCTAGAAAGTTCTAAAAACCCTTGTGGCTGTCCAATTATCAATCATTTCCAGCACATGACTAGGTGTAGTTTGAAGTTCAGAATCTTATGTTTCCAACAAAAAAGGTGTTAATCCAATTGGAGTTGCGTGCCAAAAGTTATAACCGTTTGAAGTTGAGTGGTCAGACTTCTTGGGAATATGTATTAAGGTGGATGTTTGTCCCCTTGTCTTTTGCTCCTATTTGATGATTGTTTTCAATCATTATTACTTATTTAACTTCATTAGATGCTTATCTTATGCTTAGAGGGTTGTTCTAAGCTTATATAATACTTGTGTGTGCAAGTGTAAAGCAGATTAGAGTTTTGTTTTAAACATCAGCCTTGGCTTGTGAGAGGAGATTTCTCTTTGTATCTCTATATCTTTTTGGTGTGATCCTTAAAGTGGTGAGTTTCTAAAGTTATGTATCCCTTGATATAATCCTTTGGGTGGTGATATTCTGTATCCCTTTGGTGTTATCTCTTAGGGAGTGAACGTTTATACTTCATTTTGAGTGTAATTTTGTGTAGTTGTTTCCATCTCCATTTCTGTTTGGTATCACTTCTCTCCTTCTTGATCTCTCTCTGAATGTTTGGTTTAGAACAGGAAAGAAGAAGGAAGAAGAAAAACGAGGAAGAAGAAAGAAATAAGAAAAGAAGAAGAGGGGTGCGTTCAGGAAATAAGAAATGAGAAAAAAGAGAAGAAAGAAAATAACAAAGGAGAAGTGTGCGTGAAGACTAATGGAAGAGGGTTAGTTTTATAGAAAAATAGGAGGAGATATTTCTTGTACAAATATTCTTATAAAACTTACTGATTAAGTTTAGATAAAATATCTCAAATATTTTATCTATAAATATTTTTACATTGAGTATTTACTATTTTAACTCACTAAGATTATAATTTAAATTCGTCTAGAGTCCAGTTCGTCTCAAAATTAATATTATCTCCTTAATAATATTATTACATTGTTAATATTATTATACCATAATATTATGCACAATAATAAATATTATGATACAAATAAAATACCGATCGAATTACTAATATTATTGTACCAATAATATTATACCAATTAACTCAATGATTATTTTAGTCTGTCTATTTAATTATTTAGTAATATTATTAGAGTCTAATAATAATATTCTTTATTTATAAAATAATAAGACTAATAAATATTCGTGTAATCTTACATATTTCTCGAGAATTAATATTGAGTCAAAAGACACATAATTTTATCAGTTGCGGGATGTAAATACTATTTCCTTCAGTATGAAGCCGCTTAAGCGTCAAGTCTTGTGGATCGAGTGCCAACTCTAAACTAGTCATTTTATTCAGTCTTAAATTCTAATTTAAGACATTCTATTTTAGGGTTTAACAACTTAGAATCCCTTTCGGCCCTAAGTTGTCTAAGAGTACATTCTATGTCTGAGTCACAAGGTATAATGGGCAATGATAATGAACAGCAACCAAACATACACTAATGAAAAACAAATAATAATATACACAAATACATAAAATAAAAATTCACAAAAAGTTCAGAGGCGACAACTTTTGTAGTGCATGCAGTAGTTTTAGTACTATTGGTCTGAGAAGATGCGCTCGAGTGCTTTGTGCAGCAATGATGTGCTCGAGCTCTTCTAGATGTGGCTCGAGTGCTTTCTGACAATGCTAAAACCTAAAACATAAAACAATAGAACAATATCTAAAAACACAATATGTACACTGTCCTAAACTAAGAATCAAATTAGATTTAATCTTAAAAGCTTAACGACACAACTGTAGCAATCCCGGCAATGGCGCCAAAAATTGATGTGGTCTGAGTGAATGTATATCAATAATAAAATTATCACTCATAATATAACGAATCCTTGTAGAATAGGTCTATGTGAGGGTGTTGAACCTCAATGATTGATTGGTTTTGCTTGTTAAGTGATCAAGATTAATTCCAATCCAATTCAGAAAAGATAGTTGATTTTGTTTTGTTTTGCAATTGAAACTAAATAAGAACGTAAAAGCAAAAGTAAATAAGATGGAGAGGTTATAGAGAATTGACTTCACCATTAACCACATAATGATGGTAAATTGTATTTAACATGAGAATTTCACTTACACGCATGATATGACTTGTATGTCGTCAAGCACACACCGATGTCGCCAAGAAAAAAATATGTTTATTAAGAAATAAAAATAACCCATCTTCAATAGGCATAAATCGTCCACCTAACCACTAGTATGCGGTACGATTCGCCTTCCCTGAGTATGAATTATCAAATATCTTAATTAGCATACATACAATCAATGGATAAGCATAACCCATATTTCGGCAAATTATCTACCTGAATTAAACTAACCTAGGGTGTAGAGCAATTTATCATTCCTAGGCATGGCTTTTCAAACCCTATTGATTTCGTGTCAATTAAATCTGTTCTAAAACCATAATTCACATAGTCACAGAAAATACAAATGTTGATTTTAATAGAGACAAATAACTTTCTAAGACAAGACAAGAGGATATCAAAATTGAATGTAGACGTTCAAACATAATTACAAAGTAATCTCTAGGTTAAACAACCATCACTCATGTTCATAAAATTTCAAAAGTAAAAACACAATTACACCATCATTATCGGAAAAGGTTACATCAATACCCTATGAATAAATTAGCCGTTCATGAAGGTGCTGGAGATCGCCTTCGTTGAAGAGAAATCTTTCCCAAGAAGCTGCTGTGTCTACTTTATATGTAATACTCGGTATTATCACATGCTTAATTATTAATTCGTTAATGTGAAATTATAGCACGTGTCAGGATTAATAGTTTTAATCCTTGACTTTTATAAGTAATATATATATATAGAATTCGGGTAGGATTAAATTTAAGTATTCTAAACCAATCAATGTCGATCGATCGATTCTACATTCGATCGAGCGACATTAGATTGAAGTTGATCGATCGAGTTTATATTTGATCAAGCGATAAGAGATTAATTAATAATATAATCGATCAAACGGAATTCGATCGATCGATTTAAAATCGATCAAGCGAATTCACTTTCGAAGTTGATCGAGCGATTTTATGCTGTGTAAATAAAATCCAGAGTTTGATCGATCAATTTTTTACTACAGTGTAATACAGTGTTCTTGTAAGCGACAGATCACGATTTTTATTCTAAATATCTTCGAAACCACTTGCTGTAACTACGTTTAGACGATCAAAAAGCATGTTAGTTAAGTTAGTTAGCAAAGTTTAGTTAGTTTATAACTAAGTTAGATTAAGATAAGATTTGATAAAATCTTAAGATTAGATTTTATTTGTTTAATCATTTCAAAGGTACAGCTGCTGCAAATCCGACCCTTGAGGACGTGAAGTGCTGGGATGATCTTGACCATTCAAGCCTTTATATAAACCATGCATGGGTGCAATCGGAGGTGAAGGAAAAACCAAAAAAATGGAGGGAAAATGCTGCTGTTTCTCTTCCATTTCCAATGATCCTAGAGCTTAATTTGAAGCTTTAAACCATTCTTAAACTCCAGCAAAAATTAGTCTTTAGAACTATCAAATAGCCCTTGTTTTTGGATACAAAAACAAAGGAGTTTTGATTTACTTCTCTCTCTTGGTGTGGAACTTTTCTGGTGTGGATTCAAGGCCTCTTGATCAGTAGAACAACAAGCCAAATAGGTAAGAGCTTGATTCATGTTTCATTTGATGAATAACTTGTTGAAACTACTTTGTTTTAAATAAAGTATATGTGTGTGTGTGTGTGTCTCTCTCTCTCTCTCTCTCTATATATATATATATATATATATCCTGCTGTTGAGTGTTTGGAGTGTTGTGTGTGTGTTAAAGAAAAGAAAAAATGGAGGCTAGGTTGCTATTTTGGTTCAGCTAGTGCAAGGGGATGTGGTTTGGTTGTTAACAAGAAGAAAAGAGAGGATAGGGAGAAGAGAGAAAAGTTTGTGTGAGTGTGTGTGCTTCGGGCAGTGAGTGAGTGATGAGAGGAGGGACTTTTGTGAGAGTTTACCGTGTTTTGGTGTTGGACAGTAGGTGTCTATGTGAAGGGAATACGTGTATGTGTGTGTGTTGGGTAGGGAGATGTGGTTTGGATAAAAGAAAGAAAAAGAGGGAGTGTTTTTGTATATGAACCGTGAGTGTAGTTGGGTGGTTTTGAAAAGAAAAGAAAATGAGTAACATCTGTATTTATATGCGCATGTAAGAGAGGAATTAGTGCATTGTGTGTGTGTGTGTGTTTCGGGTAGAGAGAGAGAGAGAGAAACATGTATATTATGTTTAAAATATATATACATACATATATATATATATATATATATATATATATATATATATATATATATATATATATATATATATATATATATATATATATATATATATATATATATATATATTGTTAGTTTGTGATTGGCCTTATTCTGTTTGGACAAAATCACTTGTATGTAAAGATGCTGTTTAACAGGGATTCCGCTATTCAGAAGTGTTTCAGAAGATTCTGCAAGTCAGAAAAGTCAGTTCCCTGCTAGCCGTCCGGACGCTCATCTGTCCACAGTTCCGGCCGTTCGGACGACGTGCCATACCGTCCGGACGCCAGACAAACCAAGCATCATTCGTCTGGACGACGTGGATTTCCGTCCGAACCCTTCACTGTATCAAGAAGCTTCTGTTCCAGCTTGCATCTGTCCGGACGACTCAACAGCCCGTCCGGACGACTTCCAGTGATCGATCAGCTTCGGATTTCTTTCCAAGTTCAAATAAGAGAAGATTGATACAACCGCCCGGACGACGTGGATTCCCGTCCGGACGCTCGTTCAACAGATATGGAAATTGCGTATTCAACTTCAACCGTCCGGACGCCTGCCTATCATGGTCCGGACGCGTGCTCATCTGATATGGAAATTGTGTGTTGAAGATTAACCGTCCGGATAGCCATCCCCCTTGGTTCAGACGCGCGAAAGCCTTATATGAAAATTACTTGCAGCGGACGTGCAACCGTCTGGACGACCAGTACCTCACCGTCCGGACGCGGCTCTCAAACAGGAAAGATTTTCAGCGAAAATCTCGGAAATTCTGGTCGTACAGTTGTCCGTCCGGACGGCCCATGTCCACCGTCCGGTCGGCACCCGAGTATTTCACAGCAGTTGCCCATTTGAACCCTCAGCCTATAAATAGAGGCCCCTGGGAATTGAGAACTGTAAGAATTCGGTATTGAATTCCACTAGAGCTTAGAGAGTTATTTGTGAAGTTATTGGAGGTGATTTGTTCTCTTTCAAGCCATTGCAAGTGTGTTGTTGCTGCGTTACAACTGAAGTCTATCTTAGGGGTCGGCCCTAAGATAAAAGATTCCATTGAAGACTCCTTCAGGTAGGAGACCTGGTTGGGAGGCGTTCGTGTTGGGTTACACGTTAGAAAGCAAGGTACGACCACTGCATCAGGGGTATGTGAGTGTTACTATCTTGTATCTAGTCTTGTCTTCTGAATAGTGGGTATCCTGGGTTTGGCTGCCCCGGAGTGGTTTTTCTCATCTTATGTTGTTTATTTTCCGCATTGTTTATTTTTGTTAACATTTTGAGCACACACTTGCTATTTATTTTAGAAGTCAATTTTATTTTTCATATATATATATATGTGTGTGTGTGTGTGTGTGTGTGTGTGTGTGTGTGTGTTTAATGAAAATATGAATATAAATATGTATGTATAAAATGTATGGATTTTATGTATAAGTATGTGTTGATATTTTTAATAGACTAGAAGGGATATATTTTGTTAGGAAAATATATTTTTATAACACAGTTATGCTACTTTAATATCTGGCATTTAATATATATTAATGTTGTTATCCTGTTTAACTTAAAATGATCAGAATAACAATATTTTATACCATTATATCTATTTGTGTATAAGATATTTTATAAATATTAGATAAAGTTATAATGTTGTTCAAATAGAGACAACAAATAAGTAAGGTCGTTAAGTATTGCTTTAGTTAATTTATTAATGCATAAGCGTAATTATGCAGTTAGTCGAAAATTATCTTGCGAGCGGAACTATAAGTATTACTATACTTACTGAGGGTTGTGGACCTTTTCATTAATATTGTATTTACATATTTTACATTTTAATTAAATTGCTTAATAACGAGCTGGTAGGCAGAGGGGGGTTATAGGCCAGTGGTGGGATCATCAGATCTCGGTTGAACCTAATAAATAACCTGACGCTAGGACCTTTGGCTTCCAATAACAAACAAATAAACGTTAAGTGAGGGAACAGTAATCCTGGGCTAACACACTATACCGGACCTATGGATTCATAAACAAGTGGTGTGCAAAAGATGATTAATTAAGCCATTGCATTAAAACTGCCACATTACTGCTTTATGATTATGTTTATGTACAATTTATGTCTATGCTTCGCGACGTGGACTATACATTGCATATACATGTGATTATGAAGTTATATATTCATTGTACTGCATTTTATAAATAAACTAGCATTCATTGTATTAATGAAAATGGTTGACTCACTTAGTATTTTCTTCAGTATTATTCTTCTCCCATGTTAAATATTAATACAGGTCTTGAGGATGAGGAATATTAGGATTTCCCTGACGGCTGGGCTAATCCTGATAGTAAGGTTTTGAGACTATGATGTCTCCAGTTTTGTGGGCTGCTATGCAGTAGTCCATTATGTACTTAGGACGGATATTATGTTCATATTTCTATTGTATTGTAATAATAATGATACTCTAGATGACTTAGTTATTTTATTCGTGCCCTGCGTGGCACAAGACCTATCTTATGTGTAATAACTTAATTACACTTGCTTTTATTATATGAGGCATTTTTATTAGAAGCTCTGGTGTGTTGGCTATGTTTTTAACCTAGATGTTCATTAAATATAATCCACTGCTATTTTATATTCTGTTGACGTCGTTAATGATGTCATAACAGCACGTGTAAAAATCAAAATTTTTCACTTAAGCCTTTTTGTAAAAGGCGAGTCGTTACATTGTGCAAGAGAGAAGCTAAAAACAAATGAAAAACTCTAAAAACTCCTCCCTCCTCTCATTGCTGTGTGTGGAGACTAAAATAGGCTAAAGAAATTTGACCTTTCCTCCTCATGAAGAAATGAATCTTTTTTAGCCGTTTTTTCTCTTTCTCTCTCTCTCTCTCTCTCTCTCTCTCTCTCTCTCTTTTCATTGCAGGCTGCGACTATTCTTTTCTTCTACACTGCGGAGTGCAAGCTGCAACTACTCATTCAGTCCCACTTGCAGCAACGATGCCTCATTTTTCTTCTTTTATTCTTCAGTGCTTTGCAGTTCGGCATTCCTCTGCATTTCAATGCCTTCTTTTCTCTTCACGTGGTCTTCTTCCTTTTCTTCTTTCATCCACACAGTAGCTGCCACACTATTTTTTCTAGCGCCCCTGAATGCACTCGATCCCACTTCGGTGCACTCGAGTGCACCATGCTGGCTACTAACCCTTGGTTGGATTCCTATGCTCGATTGCCTAGATGTGCGGTCAAGCGCCTGCTTTGCAGAATTCTGGAATTATTTTTCAAGCTCAAAACTGATGGATTTACTTGTACTTTTCCTTAGAAACCTGAAAATGCTTTAAACACAAAAACAACGCCAAAGATTATATTACAAAGAATCTAAGAAATTAAAATATGTGAGTTAAAGGGTTTGAATGTGCAACATTCAACGCTTATCAGTAAACAACCTAATAACTCTTCCAAAACGAACTAAGTCAAGAAAATTACCTCCTTTGTATGAAGAGAGTGCATTCCTCATTCAAAACACTCTCACACACTCACATGGAAGTCTTTGATCAAGAAATGGTGAAAATAGGTTGACGGGGCATAGTGGGTGGGGTATTTATATGTTTGGAAGTCTGCTAATAAAAATGAGCTATTTTAACACAATTTTGCCAAACATTGAATGTTTGATCTAATTTTGTTGAACGTTTTTGTACTGTTTTATCCAGCAATTCTAGGTTTTGTCGAATGTTCGGCTTCCTTTTGTCGAACGTTCAGCTTCCTTTTGTCGAACGTTTAGTGTACCTTCTGACACAAAGTTTGTTGCCTTAATAGTGATATACGTCAGAATCTTCGAACATTCGGTGCACTATATTATCGAATGTTGAACATTTGACTAGGATAGAAAATCAAAATTTTCCTCTTAACCAATCCTAATATATTTTCATTAATTTAATTAAGGCTTACTTAACACTAATTTTAATAATCGGGGTATTATAGAATGTGTATTAAAAAATGTAGTAGCTTGTGACATTCCATATAACTTGGGTATGAGAATGGGTATGTGCTTATATGTATATTCATACCCTTCTTGACACAACGCGTTTCAAAGCCGTAATGGCTATGAACTTATCAGAACTCAACAGTTAAGCGTGTTTCTGTAAGAGTAATACCAAATGGGTGACTTCCTGAGAAGTCTGGCTCGGAGGAGCCAAAAGTAGAAAATTGATAAGTGTTGAATGTTGCACATTCAAGCTCCTTAACTTGCATATGTTAATTCCTTAGCATTGTTATTTGTTTGATTTTGTGTTGTTTTATTGTTTTCAGGTTTTAAATAAAAATGCAATTAATTCCATTGATTTTGGGCTTAAAGCATACTTTGAGAATACCTATAAGATGTGGTTAAGTTTAATCAAACCAAGGGAAGGATTAAATTGGAATTTCTCCAATAAAAGTCAAAATCGGGTTGGATTCAAATTTGGATTCTACAACATCTTAGTGTTTTGATCATAACTTTCTGCTCAAATTTAGGATTGCAATGAAATTTATGGCGTTGGAAAGCTAATAAAAATGAAACAAATATATTTGAAATAGTTTTTCCTAATTCGGACATTTACTATGTCAAAATTGCCCTGCAATAAATGACCGCAAATCTGGACGAATTTGGATTCCTTTTTCTACTTGGATTGAATTTTCAATCTCCTACTTGGACTAAGAGAATAAGTTCCAATTTTTCTTGGATTTCTATGGCTTGTAGGACTCTCCTAATCACTATAAATAGATCCCTAAGCTTTAAAGGAAGGTGTGCTTAGCTTTTGACAGAAAACTCTTCTTAGAGACTTGACAAGTTGAAGAGGAGAAGAACATGGCAGGAGGTCATCCCAGCACCACGATGAGCAGCTAAATTCGTACTAGGGTGTTGATGTAGCTCTTTCCAAGTGACAATGGTTTAATTGTATTTTAATTTGGAATTTTCTATATGCATGATGGTTGTATAGTTGTGAGAATTGTTCTTAATGCTTATATTAAATCATTATGAATTTCTTATCTTGTTTTAGAAAATCTTTTATATTGATTGAATTCAATCCTTCATATTTTCTGTGATTATGTGAATAATTCTTATACAACGGTTTTAATTGATATATGATCAAGCGGGTTAGATAGGCCATGCCTAGGGAAGACAAATTCTACTACACTCTAGTTTAATGTAATTTAGGTAGAATGTTCGTACCAACCGAAGATGGGTTATACTATTCCATGAATTGTGTGTATCCTATTAAAGACGTAGCTAATCCATACCTAGCAAAGATGGGTCATATTGCATCTTAGTGGTTAGGTGGACGGTCCGTGCCAACCGAAGATGGATTATACTTTTTCTTTAGAGGTAATTTCTTGACTACTTGAGTGAGACGAGCCCAATATATCATGCATAGTATGAATTTCTCTTGTTAATTTATGATTGACCATTGTTATGCAATGAGTGGTGAAATCAATCCCCTATTCTTTCTCTCATCACTACAATCTTTATTTTCATTTCTTTAATTTTATGCATTTAACTTAGTTATAAATAAAATAAAATCAAACTTCTTTTAATTAAGTTATATTTAATCTTGAAAAACTTGATGGCAATTCCTACACAATCTTTGAGCTTCAACACCCTCAATATAGCCCTATCCTACAAGGATTCGTCCTATTGCGAATGGTAATTTTTATTATTGATATATTTTGGTAAACAAAAGACCACATTAAAAATATTGTGTCGTTCGGGTTGGGTTGTTACAAATGATATCAGAGCCATTGCTCAGCTTGAGATGGGGGGAGTGTGCACTAGCCCATGAGGGTCACCAGTGGGCACTTGTTGGGATGTCAAAAATGGGGTGATCCTATGAGGATCGCCAGCGGGAACGCTGGGTCCCAAGAGGGGGTCATTGTGTCGTCTCACATTGCTTGAGTATAGGAATGGATATGTGCTTGATGAAAATCAACAAGCATCATTAAATGATCCATTGCATGTTCCAGTTGGGCATATTACTAGAGCAAGATCCAAGAAGATCGAAGAAGCACTTAATGGGAAGATTTAAAGTCATCGGGTGGCCAATCTTGATGGACACTACATGGTGGATGAGAGTACATCTTATCATGAGCAAATTATCACCACACTGAAGAATGGAGAAGTGGTCGAAACTCACATGGAAAATAGGAAGGAGGAGCAAATTGAGGCCCCAAGAGCTTTACATCCGGCAAAAGGCGAGGAAGTGAGTACTGAGACTCTTTCATTATCCACTCTTATTCTCAAAACGCCATATGAACCCCGAGCCCCTATTCTAGTTCATGATTCCCTTCCGGATGAGAAACTGTTTGAGAATATTCAAAGGGATCTACCACGATATGCGGACATTCAAAATTACCTTTATGTGGGTAAAATTTATTCTCTTTGGTCCAAGAGAAGGAAAGATTAGTGCTTCAAATTTAAATTTAAGGGTCAAAGAGCACTGAGCGCATCAAGGATGTGGATTCCGTTAGCTTGATGGATCCCACATATTTTGACTAAATGAGTCAGATTCATAGGTTTAAGCATAGGCCCTGTGCGCTCGAGTCCTCCATCAAGCCAGGGTACATGATCTCCTTCCAGGTTTATCTTCTCTATTGTTGTTTCATTCTTAGTTTATATTTTCACAACAATTGGTATTTGGTTGGAGTATCACTCTCCTTTTCAGGACATGTGCTTTTGCAATCAAGTTTGGGAGTATGATATGCCCCACATCTACTCATTCAGGTATTCCTATCCTCTTACTATTATGTTCAGTTCTATACACACACCAGGGACAATGTGTGATTCAAATTTGGGGGTATGTAAGAACGAAAAACTGTCCAATATTTTGCTATGTTATCTCTAAGAATTTGGTTGAACTTAAATTCTGATTTGTATTTCATTGGTGAGCTTAACATGATAAACACATGATCACTTGACTAGGGAATTTAGAGTTTTGTTATTTTCTTTGGCAGCATGAGATATTAGTTGTTTCAAATTGATTCTCACAAGCACACTAGCACGTAGTCTGTGGGGTAACTAGTTGGAGGACCTTGGCATTAAAAGAAAAAAAGAAAAAAAAAAAAAAGAAAAGAAGAAGGGAAAAAAAAGAAGAATAATAATATTGATCACTTTAAGCTTTTCACTAAGTAACCGGATCTCTTGCCTCATTCAGCATTGAGTATTTGCATCAAAAGGCGGAAGTTTGCTTTGATTGATAAAATGGCTAAGTTTAGCTTTGTAGTCTTTTTGACTCGAGTTAGTAAGTCTTTAGGGTGTTTTACACCTAGTACCCTAAAACCATCTGGTTTGGGAGTCATTGACCTAAGACTCGTTACATAGGTTAATTAGAAAGCTTAAGGGAGTTAAGCATTGCATAACCTGCATATAATAATAATAATAATAATATGCCTTGGTTGTTTTATCTAATGGGGAGTCCAACAAATTTTGAGTATTGAACCATTTATGATTGAGATTAGTTTTTGAAACCCCATGACTACGTGTTAAGTTCATTTTACACTAGTTGAATCTTGTGATATCTCATAATGCCATGTTAGTAGCTTAATTTTTAATTTCCTGAAATTGTGAAGATGGAGTTTATTTTGTTAAGCTTGCTAATGAATGAAAATCCTTGTTTTTGTAACACTTCAATCTTATGAATAACATGTAGGAACAATGTTTGTGGGTATCATTATTGGCAAACCTTCACGAGAGTTTACTCATCCACTAGGGAATCCTAGGGGTTTAAAAGGCTTGTTGCATTCGCTAAATGCAATCGTACATCCCACGAAAGAAGGATTTATCTTGTTGTTTTTCAGTTTATTTTTTGTTTTCTATTGCTAAAGGACTAGCAATATGAAAGTTTGGGGGTGTGATAAGTGTTGAATGTTGCACATTCAATCTCCTTAACTTGCATATGTTAATTCCTTAGCATTGTTATTTGTTTGATTTTGTGTTGTTTTATTGTTTTCAGGTATTAAATAAACATGTAATTAATTCCATTGATTTTGGGCTTAAAGCATACTTTGAGAAGACCTAGAAGATGTGGTTAAGTTTAATCAAACCAAGGGAAGGATTAAATTATAATTTCTCCAATAAGAGTCAAAATCTGTTTGGATTCAAATTTGGATTATGCATATGTCTCAGTGTTTTGATCATAATTTTTTAATCAGATTTTGGATTGCAATGAAATTTATGGCATTAGAAAGCTAATAAAACATAAAACAAGTATGTTAGAAATGACTTTTTCCTAATTCGGACATTTACTATGCTAAAATTTCCCTGCAATAAATGACCGCAAATCTGGACGAATTTGGAATCCTTTTCCTACTTGGATTGAATTTTCAATCTCTTACTTGGACTAAGAGAATAAGTTCTGATTTTCTTGAATTTCTATGGCTTGTCGGCCTCTCCTAATCACTATAAATAAATCCCTAAGCTTCAAGAGAATGTGTGCTTAGCTTTAGACAGAAAACTCTTCTTGGAGGCTTGACAAGTTGAAGAGGAGAAGAATATGGCAGGAGGTCATCCTAACACCAAGATGAGGGACTAAATTCGTACTAGGGTGTTGATGTAGCCCTTTCCAAGTAACAATGGTTTAATTGTATTTTAATTTGGGATTTTCTATATGGATGATGATTGTATAATTGTGGGAATTGATCTTAATGTTTATATTAAATCATTATGAATTTCTTATCTTATCTTAGTAAGTCTTTTATATTGATTGAACTCATTTCTTCATATTTTCTGTGATTATGTGAATGATTGTTATACAACAGTTTTAATTTATATATCATCAAGAGGGTTAGATAGGCCATGTCTAAGGAATACGGATTATACTACACCATAGTTTAGTGTAATTTAGGTAGACAGTTCGTACCAACCGAAGATGGGTTATACTATTTTATTGATTGTGTATATCCTATTAAAGACGTAGTTAATCCATGCTTAGAGAAGACAGGTCGTACCGCATCTTAGTGGTTAGGTGGATGGCCCGTGCCAACTGAAGATGGATTATATTTATTCTTTAGAGGTAATTTCTTGACTACTCGAGTGAGATGATCCCTGTATCATGCATAATATAAATTTTCCTTGTTAATTTATGATTGACCATTGTTATGCGGTGAGTGGTAAAATTAATCCCCTATTATTTTTCTCAACACTACAATCTTTATTTTTATGTCTTTAGTTTTATGCATTTAACTTAGTTATAAATAAAATAAATCAAACTTCTTTTAATTAAGTTATATTTAATCTTGAAAAACTTGATAGCAATTCCTACACAGTCCTTGAGGTTCGACACCCTGAATATAGCCATATCCTATAAGGATTCGTCCTATTGCGAGTGGTAATTTTTATTATTGATATATTTTGGTAAACAAAAGACCACATTAAAAATATTGTGTCGTTCGGGGTGTGTTGTTACAAATGATATCAGAGCCATTGCCTAGCTTGAGATGGGGGGAGTGTGCACTAGCCCATGAGGGTCACCGGTGGGCACTCGTTGGGATGTCAAAAATGGGGTGATCCCATGAGGGTCGCCAGCGGAAACGCTGGGTCCCAAGAGGGGGTCATTGTGTCGTCTCACATCGCTTGAGTATAGGAATGGGTATGTGCTTGATGAAAATCAACAAGCATCATTAAATGATCCATTGCATGTTCCAGTTGGGCATATTACTAGAGAAAGATCCAAGAAGATCGAAGAAGCACTTAATGGGTAGATTTAAGAGATTTGGGGTGATTCTAAAATGGGGCATTCCAAGCTTAGCCCAAAGGAAGATGAAGGCATAATAAATTTAATCCAAGCTATTTATGGGCGTAATTTCCTTAGCAATGGCAAGGATTAATGACTGATTATTGCTTGAGTGGGCGTGGAATTAGAAGGAGAAAGTAGCTGATTACTTTTTAATTTCAAACTAATTAATTGGCTGATTGACTTTCTAATTCCATACCAATTATTTGGCTGAATGACTTGCCAACTCTATACCAATTAATTGGTTGATACACTTGCTTATTTCATACCAATTAATTGGTTAATTGACTTGTCAATTCCATACTAATTAATTAACTGATTGACTTGCCTATTTCAAACCAATTAATTGGTTGATTGACTTGCCTATTATTAGTGTTAAATTTTAGGCTCCTATGTTTTTAGTCCTTATTTTATTTTTTATTTTATCTATTTTCTTATTTTTGAAATACGTTAGTTTCCTTTTCCTTATAGTGGGCGTACGGCTGAAAAGGTTGTAAATAGTCTGCACTCATTGTAATGAAGCATCATTGAATGGAAATAAAAGAAAAACGTGACGTTTGTTTTCTCTATTGATTCTTCAGAGAACTTGTGAATTTATTAAGGATTCTTCCTTGTGGTGTTCAAATTTTATACCTTGGATTCGTGATTCAATTATAATCATTGGGTTGGGGTTTGTCACTTTATACCTTCGGTTCAAGTTTCATTTATAAACATTAGGTCGGGTTTTCTATAAAAAATCTAAATTTTAGCCTTCTTGGGGCAAATATTTCAATAATGTTTGTTGGGTCTTGAAGCGTGTCAGTTGAGGTTCGCATCATTTGGTATCAGAGCCGAGATTCTAAAATCAGGTTTACTATCATTTTATCTTTTGTTTGATAATCTTATCTTGTTCCGTTTGTGTTTATTATTCCTTGTTCTTGTTATCATCCTATCTTGTTTTGTTTGGGTTCATTGTTCCTTATTCTTGTTTTGTTTCATGCACCAAGTAAAAAAAAAAAGAAAAAAATAACAAAAAAATAACAAAAAAAAAAAGAGAGAGATGTAAAAAAAAAAAAAAACAAAAAGAAAAAAATAAAAGAGAAAAAAAAGAGAGGGAAAAAAAAGTGTTACTGAAGCAACATATACTATCATTCATTGTGCTTATCAAAGTTAATTTTTTCTTCAATCGTGACTTTTGTAGTTTCAGTTTCTCTCGAAAAAAAATCAGATTTATGTCCTTTTCCTTTGATTCGTTGTTTCTATAATATTTTCTTACCGTCGGTATTGGTTTAAATACTTCAAGTTGAATTTCTTGATCAAGTTTAATAAATAACTGAAAATGGGAAAGTACGAGTGGAAAAAGGCAAGAGAGTGTGAGACTAATATCGGGAAAAAGCCAATTTAAGAGTGAAACACGAGTGTGAGTGACATAATTTGAGTGCAAACACGTGAGGGAGTGTTGTGAGGAATTATTTCTAACATTTTTCTACAGTTTTAAAAATACGGGTGACACATCGAGCCAAGAAGGAAGGGAGGAGTCGTCATTTGTGTTTTAGGCTATGCAACAACAATTTGCACGCATGGACGTGGTGTTTAATGAGATTCGGGATCGGATGGATAGGCAAGACGTTGTTATTGCTGCTTGACGTGAGGAGCGTCCCCAAAGAGTCCCTAACGCTAGAAAGGAAAGAAAGGCATGCGCCCGTGGATGATTCTAATGATGACGACGAGGATGAGTTCGAAGATGAAGATGATCAAACTTCATTGAACGGTGAGGGCAGGTTTGTGCTAAAGGGAGAAAGGCGTGGTAGATGTGACGACCCTTCTCTTTTCTTTTTTTTTTTTCTTTTTCTTTTTTTATACAAATGTAAAACGAGTCATCGCAGTGGCACAACTACGTGTCGCACAGCCAACATATGGCACATGCCCCATAACATGTACCTGATATACAGAGTTACATTTACAGTGGAATAAATCATGATACTATCAAACATAGCAGAAAAGCATAACTATAAATAAACCTGTTATCTATATAAAAGTGAGCCATAACACAAGTCTATCTGTTTAAGGCTTAACTACATATAACTATTACAAAAGAATGGCTTATACAAAATAACACGTGGCAAATGCGTTGATGAGTGCCAAATATTGTATATTTGAAACCCTTAATTCACATTTGTTAAACCTTTAGCTTTGTTATTTTTTAATGTTGTTGGTTAGTTTTTGTATTTTGGTATTTTGCAGATCATGGAGAGAGAAAATGACAGTTTTAAAGTGAAAAATGCAAATTTTGGAAGTCAAAATCGGATTGGATTAAATTTCAAGTTCTGCACAAGTCATAGTATTTTGATCATAACTTTCAACTCAAGTATCAGATTAAAATGAAATTAGTGGCGTTGGAAAGCTAATTCAAAAGTATAACAATCATTGTGAAATAGAATTCTCCTAATTCGAATTTTTTCTATGTCATAAGTACCCCGCAATATAAGAACGCGAATTTGCGCTTGTTCCTAGCGGCTACAAACACTCCAAACCCAAGTATTCTTTTCTCTTATTAGGGTTTTTGAGGGGTAGATGTGTCATTTTGAAAATATGGCCCTAAACCCTAGCGTTCTTTTCTCCTATTAGGGTTTAGAGGGGTAGATGTGCCATTTTGTAAAAGTTAGGTTTAACCTAATCTTCTGCTACAAATGCCCCATACTAGGCACCACTTAGAGCACCAATTTTCTTTAGAGCACTTATCTTAGCTCTTGTCTTTTCTTTTGTAAGTTGTTACTTTGTCTTATTTCTTTTAATTTAAAGTTATTCAATTTTCCATTCTTCTTTATTTTCTTTGCTATTTAATTAATCGCTTTAATTTAAAGTTATTTAATTTTCAGTTGTTCTTCTTTCTTTTCAATTTTATTTCTGTTTATTTTTTAGTTTTTGTTCTTCTTTTCTCTCCCATTATTTTAATTTATTGTTTTCTTTTTTACTTTTATCAAATTTCTGTTCTTATTTTTCTTTGCTTTTATTATTTCATGATTTCATGTCAAGAGTTTTTGGTGTTTTTAGTCATGAGAGGCTAAAATCCTCAACTAAGGTTGAGGATGAAACCCTCATCAATGATAACACCTATGCTCTTATCATGATATTCATAGATTCAATGTTCTTATGTATATTCAAATTCCATGTCAATTTATTGATTGTATTCTTTAGATTGATGATTTTTATTTGATGTTTGTTGTAATTCAATCGATAGATACATCGATTGATTTCTTTGAGATTGGGGTATCTATTGTGATTTTCGGATACAATAGATGATTTCGATTAAAATGGGATAATTGTTGTGATTTGTTGAGTTGAATTCTTCAAATATTTTCATGCTTTGTTACTCAAGAATTTGAATATCGAGCTTATTGAATTGAATTTATGAATAAAGTGCAAGAGTAGGGTGTTTGATTTGATTTGGTGTTCTGATACCTTAGTGTCTTTCTTTATAAATTGTTCTTATTTATTTATTTATTTTTTTGTTTATTATTTTGCTTGATAAATCTTTCAAATATTTGGCTCTAGGTTAAAATAAAGTTGATTTAAATAGAAGTCGATTTTTCTTTTCTTACACACACTTCCCTGCGGATTCGACTTCGCACTTGCATGTACTATGCTACATACGATTCGTGCACTTGCAAGTAAATAAATTTGCACATCAAGTTTTTGACGCCGTTCCCGGGGAGGTGCTGATTTGTAAGAAAGAAATCAAGTTTTGTTTATTTTAATTTTGTTTTTCTACTAGATATTTTTTTTTTCAATCTTTTTATTTTATTTTTTTAGAAAAAAAAAAAACACAAAAGAAAAGAGCAAGGGTCTCTGTTTTGTGGTTGTTTCAAGTTGTGCGGAATTTTGCGAAGTCGATCGATCGAACCAACACAGGTGGTGTTACCTGGAGAAGTTCAGTAGCAAAAAATTTTTGCCAAAATTTTGTTTTGGTCCAAACCTGTAAGTTTAAATTCTTGTCCTTTCAGTGTCTTTGTTTGGTTGTATGCATTTGTGTTAGTCTTCATTTTTTTTTTCCTTATTTGTTTTGTTCGTGCTATTTTTCTCTTAGTCTTCAAAAAAAATAAAAAAATAATAATAATAATAATAAGAGAAAAGAGAAGGCTTGGCTAGTGTGGGTCTACGAAGCTATCTAAGGGGAAATATCGAGGCAAATTCTGGCTAGGAAGGTCTTGGGATTTAAGTGTGTTCGGTGTGATTTCCCTCACCTTCTTGGGAACTAACCTAGATTGCACATTGGAGAATTTTGTTTACCCTACTTGTAATTTCTTTTCTCTATCTTGTTTATTTTTTATTTTTTTTGTTTGTTTTGTGGTTAAATTTTGTTTGAAACTTTGTGTATGCTTGATCGGAGATCCTTGAACTTAGAATTGTTACCCCTAGATCTCGATATAGATAGGGTGTTTAGGAAAAAGTGCAAAACATCTGTTGAGCGGAGAACAACTTCTGAGATGGAAGACAACATGGCAGGAAATCCCAATGTAAATGTGGAGCAGCCTGAGCAGCCAAGAGCGGAAAATGTGGACTACACTAGATCACTCAGGGATTTATTCGCACCTGTTGCGACAAACTCTGCGTCATGTATAGTTTCGCCACCCATTTCGATCTGAAGCCGCATCTCATCCAACTTTTGCCCTCATTCTATGGCTTGGACCTCGAAAATCCTTACAGCCATGTGAAAAAGTTCAAAGATATCTGTGCTACTTTCAAATTTCAGAACTTTTTTGAGGAGTCTATGCATCTTAGACTTTTTCCATTCTCTCTTCACGATAGAGCCAAGGCATGGCTGGATTTAGATATGCCTGGGTCTATCACATCTTGGGATAACTTTCTAACCAAGTTTTACAACAAATTTTTTCCAATTTCCAAGGTGAACGAATGTAGAAAGGAAATAAGTTCTTTTTCGCAGGAGGAAGATGAGAAATTTTCTGAAAGTTGGGAAAGATTTAAAGATATGTTGATCAAATGCCCTCCACATGGATACGAGAAATTGAGACTCATGCAATTCTTTTTACCAAGGATTGATTCAATCCAGCCGCAGCATGATTGAGTCAATGAATGGAGGCGCATTTCTAAATTTGACTGGAGAAGAAGCCTATCGGACGTTAGATCATTTGTCCAACAATTCCCAGCAGTGGGATTTCTTGAGCTGTTGGGACAAATCTGCTCGCATCCAAAAGAAGGGAGGCATCTACGAGGTGAAGGAAGATATGGAGCTAAAGATGAAGTTAGATGCCCTCACTAAGAAGGTCGATGCTCTCGTCATTGGGAAATCCATCAACACTGTGAACCCATTACACGTGGATTGCTGTTCCATCTGTGCTAGCCCCATTCACTCAGCACAGACTTGCCCTTCTTTGCCAACCTTTGTCGAGTCATCAATGGAACAGGTTAATGCTTTCAATGACTTTCAGAAGAAATCTAATGGACCCTTCTCTGATACTTACAATCCAGGGTGGCGAAACCATCCTAATTTTTTTTGGAAGCAGAACCAACCAATGAGTCAAGGGGGAGCCTCTCATCAAGCCTATAATCAATACCCCCCCAGATTCATCATCCTGTTCATCATCATAGTTGCCAAGCACCGCCAGCACCAGTATACCAACCCCCTACTCAAGCCCAAGCCTTTTCTTCACAGTCCGCGTTAGAGAACGCTTTCAAGGCCTTCATGTAGCTTACATGCCAATCCATTAATGAAGTGAAGAATGCTACCATGGTGAACACCCAAGCTATTGCCAAGATGGAGACTCAGATTGGGCAGATTATTAATCACCTGGGTGAGAGAGAAAAAGGAAAGCTTCCAAGCCAACCCGTGCCAAATCCAAGGTTGCAGTTTCAAGGGGGAAGTTCATCCAATGCTGTGCAGGGGCAAGAGCATGTTCAAGCCATTGTCTCACTTAGGTCAGGGAGACAAGTGGACAACCAAGTGGTTCTTCCTGAAGAGAACCTTGTTGCACAACAAGAGCAAGGAAGTGGCAGCACTAAGGAAAAAGATGCGGAGCCATCTACAGCCCTGTTGAGACCCCTCCTAGGTTGTTTATACCTAAGGCGCCCTACCTTGACAGATTACTTGTGCACAAGAAATGAAGGAAGATCAAGGACATTCTGGAGGTACTCAAGCAAGTGCAGATCAACATCCCATTTTTGGATGCCATCTAGCAGATGCCGTCTTATGCCAAGTTCTTGAAGGACTTGATCACTGTGAAGAAGAAAACTAATGTCTCGAAGAAGGTATGTTTGACCAAGCATGTCAGTTTGATCCTGCAATGCAAGCTGCCCGTCAAGCATAAGGACCTTGGATGTCTGACCATCTCTTGCATGATAGGAGTTAGACGCATAGAGAAGGCTTTACTAGATCTTGGAGCAAGTGTTAACCTCCTACCTTATTCAGTTTACCTGCAATTGGGGTTGGGAGAATTGAAGCCTACCTCTATGACGCTCCAATTGGCTGATCGGTTAGTGAAGGCACCATGGGAAATCATCGAGGATGTTTGGATTAAGGTGGATAAATTCTATTTCCCCGTGGATTTCATAGTGCTAGATACAGAGCCGGTCCAGAATGTAGGACAGGGGCCATGAAGATCTCTTTTGGCAACATGACAATGGAGATGAACATCTTCGACATCAGCAAACAACCATTAGAGACTACTAAGATTGGAAGTGCATGCTTGATTAAGGAGATCATCGAAGATACTATTGATGAAACAGGCATTGAGGACCCCTTGGAGGCATGCTTTGCTCAATTCGGAGAAGATTTAGATTTAGATAAGCTACTTGAGCAAGAAAATGCTATGTTAGAGTTTGCTCCTCTGGAGAGTAGCAAGGAAGAGGAGGTAGCAATTCCCGAGCCTCCCAATAAGAGGAGCTACTTAAGCCATTACCTGACAGTCTTAAGTATAAGTTCCTAGGTCCAGTCGAATCTTTGCCAGGGATTATAGCCTCAGACTTAGTTGATACTTAAGAGGAGAAATTGCTGGATGTTTTAAGAGAGCACAAGGAGGCTATTGGTTGGACCATAGAAGATATCCAAGGAATTAGCCCTTTGGTGGTTATGCACAAGATACACTTGGAGGAGGATGCCAAACCATCGAGGGAGCCACAAAGAAGGCTCAACCCAGCTATGCAAGAACTAGTAAGGGCTGAAGTGATCAAGTTATTGGATGTAGGTATCATCTATCCAATCTCAAATAGCAAGTGGGTGAGCCCAATTCATGTTGTACCGAAGCGGGCTGGATTGACGGTAGTGGAGAACAAAGATGGCGAGTTAGTACCAGCTCGCGTTCAATTAGGATAGAGAGTGTTTATCGACTACTGCAAATTGAATGCCGCCACCAGGAAGGATCATTTTCCCCTTCCTTTCATAGATCAAATAGTGGAACGCTTGGCAGGGAATGCCTATTACTGTTTCTTGGATGGATATTCTAGATGCAACCAGGTTGTGGACCCTGAAGATTAGGAGAAGAAGACTTTCACCTGCCGTTTTGGCACGTTCGCCTATCATCGTATGCCCTTTGGGTTATGCAATGCACCCGCCACTCTTCAGCGGTGCATGGTCAGCATCTTCTCAGATATGGTAGAACAATTTCTAGAAATCTTCATGGATGACTTCTCCGTCCACTGTTCATCTTTTGAGGAATGTCTGTACTGCCTCACATTGGTCATAGTACGGTGCACAGAAAAGAACCTAGTGCTAAATTGGGAGAAATGTCATTTTATGGTAAAGCAAGGGATTGTGCTTGGACATGTCATTTCTCATTGTGGGATCGAGGTGGACAAAGCAAAGATAGATCTGATATCCAACCTTCCACCTCCACGTACTGTCAAAGAGGTTCGATATTTCCTGGGCCATGCAGGATTCATCAAGGATTTCAGTAAAATCGCCCAGCCCTTATGCAAATTGTTGGTAAAGGAGACCCCGTTTATACTTGTTGAGGATTGCAAGAAGACATTTGGGGCTCTAGAGAAGATTCTGATGTCCACACCCATCATCAAGCCACACACCTGGGGTGCACCATTTGAGATCATGTGCGGCACTTCAGACTATGCTATTGGAGCTGTTTCGGGGTAGTGTGTAGAAAAACTCCCCCATGTCATCTATTATGCGAGTCGGACTCTTAATGACGCTCACCTCAACTATTCGACCACTAAGAAGGAGTTGTTGGCAGTCGTGTTTGCTTTGGATAAGTTTTAATCATACCTGCTGGGTTCTAAAGTCATTGTCTACTCGGATCATGCAGCCTTGAGGTATCTTTTCTCCAAAAAAGATGCCAAATCTCGTCTCATCCAATGGATTCTACTACTGCAAGAGTTTGACATCGAAATTCAGGATAAGAAGGGTTTTGAAAATGTGGTAGCCGACCATCTCTCTAGATTGACTGTTGATTTTACTAAGAAGGCCACCCCCATTTCTGAGACCTTCCCCGATGAGCAATTGATGCACATTGCTCATACTCCTTCACCATGGTTTGCCGTTATAGTCAACTATCTTGTCACGGGCCACATGCCTTTACATTGGGGACGACAAGATAAGTCCAAGTTTATGGCCATGGTGAAATATTTTTTTTGGGATGCCATGCTTGTGGATGCCATTTTAGTGCAAAGAAGACCGCTGCAAAGATTTTGTAGTGTGGATTTTACTGGCCTACCTTGTTCCGTGACTCTCATACCTACTGTGCCTCTTGTTAGCGTTGCTAGAAGCTAAGGAGTATTTCTAGAAGGAATATGATGCCTCTCTAACCCATTCTGATTGTTGAAATTTTTGATGTGTGGGGCATCGATTTTATGGGACCGTTCCCAAACTCCTTTGGCCATCTTTATATCCTTGTTGCTGTGGATTATGTGTCCAAATGGGTGGAGGCTGATGCCTGCAAGACCAATGACCATAGAGTAGTGGTTCAGTTTTTGAAGGATAATATTTTTGCTCATTTTGGTACTCCCCGAGCAATCATAAGTGATGGTGGTAAGCATTTCTGCAACAGAATCTTTGAGCAGTTGATGAAGAAATATTTCATCACACACAAGGTTGCAACCCCATATCACCCTCAGACTAGTGGACAAGTGGTGGTATCTAATAGGGAGATCAAAAGAATTTTGGAGAAGACGGTAAATCCTTCACGGAAAGATTGGTCTCTGTGCTTGAATGATGCACTATGGGCATAACACACAGCCATCAAGACCCTGATTGGCATGTCCCCATATCGGCTTATCTATGGCTAGGCTTGTCATCTTCCAGTGGAGCTGGAGGATCGGGCTTATAGGGCCATCAAGCAGTTGAACTTTGATCGTACGAAGGCCGGCTCACAGAGGAAGCTCCAACTCAATGAATTGGAGGAACTGAGGAATGATGCTTATGACTGCGTCTTACAAGGAAAGAATGAAGAGGGCCCATGACCAAAATATTATGAGATGATCTTTTGAGCCTGGCCAGAAAGTCCTTCTCTATAATTCATGGTTGCATCTCTTCCCAGGTAAACTCAGATCTCGATGGACGGGCCCATTTCTTGTTCGCTCTGTTTTTTCTTATGGGACCATTGAGATCGAGGATCCTACGAATGGTACGACTCTCAAGGTCAATGGATAAAGGCTGAAAACATTCCTAGAATTGAAGAGTCTGGAGATTGAGACAACTCATTTGGAGGACCCGAGCTATTCAGAATAACTGTTGTCTCCAGAGGAAAGTCTGGTTGAAGACTTAAAACTTAGCACTTGTGGGAGGCAACCCTCATTATTTTCCTTGTCACTTGATTGTTTGTTTTGATTTTGTTGTGTTTTTCAGGATAAGTGTTTGCCATTCAAGTTTGGGGGAGCATTCTGCTACGTTCCACTCGACTTGCGTCACTAATTTTACAAAAAGCGTAAGTAATTATATCTGGATAATTACGTGCCATTAACCATTAAGAGATGATAAATCTAGCAGCGGAAAATACGAATATCTTTTTTTTTCTTTACAAACGACAGGGCAATTCCCTTACAATACTTTCAGAGCTTTAACTGACGTTCCTCTAGACATACATTAAAAATCATTCACATTGATTACCAAGAAACATGTGTCACATAAGACACTAAAGCATACATGGAACTTATTAAATACAAGTAAATTCCTAAACATGTTACATACAAAATAATATAAACATTTACAAGCACAAAGCACTAGCATCCTAACTACAATAGCTTTAAATCTCTTAAGCTAGCAGTTAATCCATTCCATAATCTTCAGAACCTGCGCAAACATCTATGAGAAGGTGGTTACAGCCACAATCCCATAGTTCCATAAGTGAGCTAACTGTCATTCAACAACATCATGATTTATGCGTTATTTAAGGAACAGAGATATGACATAATGATGTAGTGATAGTTTTGTATGCAAAATTTTAACAGTTGAATATAGTCATTGCACTCCTCTCTTGTAAGGCCCGTCCCCCCGGTCAACGTCTTTCTCGAGGCCGTCCCCTCTACATTATATTTTGATTAACTTATTTTCGCACTAGCAGAGTACGTTCCACGTCACTCTACTAGCACTTTGAAAGCTGTCCCAATCAATATGAATTATTGTGTTTTCGGTTCCAGGCACATTTCCCATCCTGAACCTTTGGGAGACGTCGTGCCCAATATTAATAAGTTGATTATTAACAGTTTGCAATAATCAGTCACACGCATCCAATTAAAATAAAACATAAACACAATGCTACTGAAATCCAGTACTACCCTCAGTAAGTAATTTATACTTACAGCCTTTTTGTGCAGTCTCAGTTCATCATCTGCATCAAATACATATATATGTGCATAGCAAGTTAATAACATTTCTTTTAGTAATTCATGCCTAAACATGAATTCTATTTTCATACATAGAGATATGTTTACCATAAAATCATTCATGTCTATTATGAGTTTAAGGGATTCTACATGTTTTAACTAATATCACAAAGTCATCATTAAACAATCAACCGAATTAGCATAATCAATACCCTAGAATATTATACAATTTTAGGTTTCAATAATATTAATAATTGAGTAAACCACATACATACACAACTGGCCAAGAAAGACATCAAAATTCAGTTCTTTTAAAATATATTAATTCACTATCACATTTCCATCTTAAAAAGAAACACGGCCAAAATATCAAACTTAATTTCTAAAGTATAGATAATTCAGTCATAAAGAAACCTATGCATATTTCTACTAAGATATTAATATCACATTGTTAACTTTAAAAGCTTTCAACCATAACACACATCATAGTCGTTAATCCACCAGTTTTAATAACGAATCTTTTGATTAGCATCCATAAAAACATGTTGGATCATTTCAAAGACCTAAACTTATCAAGATAACACTCAACCCTATAAATACCACAAATCAATTATATTTGACAAGTGAACCAAAACACCAATATCACTTGCATATTTCCAATTCTAGAAATTACAAGCACTCGAGTAAAATATCATATATTAATTATCAACAATTAAACGTAATTCCTAATACATTTAGCTTTAATCGAAACAGGGAAGACATGACCAATATTGGTTTAACTAAACAGTACCAACACTTTCTATAATCCCTAGAATCTCCAAATGGCATTCCAATATCTATCCAACAATAAGTGAACCGGTCGAACCACAAAACAGAAAATGCTAAACATAAAATCATGGTTCAACCAATCCAACATCTCTACACTTAACACATAGTTCAATAACCCAAGTCTACAAATCAGATATCCAAAACCGCATATAATCCAAACCCACTGAAATTCATCAATAATCGGCCATCATCAAAACAGGGGTAACATATTCAGATCTCAAAAATATTCTCCTATATACACAAGGATAGCCAAATAAATCAACATATGGTTTCTCCAATGTACATGACCGAATCACCAAAGACCAAACAACACAAAACAAAGGATCCCATCCAAAAACCATTCGGTCAACAACAAAGAGCAATGCCTCAATCCATTATTTATCAACTAAAATCAACATATCACTGGCTAGGAAAATCACCCACCGAGAACACAGCCGGCACCCACACAGTCTATCAACAGTAGGTACCAACACAGAAAACCCATATACACACACACTGCCGAAATAGGAACACAAAACAGGGAAATCAACATCCAACAACACCCCATCATTAATCAATAAAATCCCCTAATCAATCCATAGAAAACCCCCAAAATCATAAAACCCTAATTTCACAATAATCCAATCTATCTACAAAATAAACCTTCATAGGTTGTAAGAATTTACCCCAAGGATTTTCATAGCAAATCCACTGGAAAAGCCACTGATTCCACTGGAAAAGTCGCCGGAAAACGCACAGGAAGAACCGGGTCTTCCTCTCGGGTCTTCGGGTCACAGGTTCAGGTTCTGGGTCACGAGGCTTCGGGGTTCGGCTGGGTTGCACACACAAGTCACGGGCTCACCGGAAACCACTACTGAGACTGCCGGACATGGAGGATAGGACCTCCGGAAGGATCAGGTCACACGGGTTCTCCCGGATTCGTCGGGTTTGGCTCACGGGTCGCGGGTCCAAGCTCCTGGGTTCGTCAGGTTCGGCTCCCTCTCTCCCGATCTCTGACTCTCCCTCTCTTGGTCTCTTTGTCTCTCTCAGCATCTCTCTCTCTATCCCTCAAGTCTCTCTGTGTTCGTGCGAGAAGAAAGAAGGAGAAGAGAAAAGATAAGAAAAGAAGAAGGAAGAAGAGCCGGTTGTGTAGGCAGTGTAGAGAGTGAGTCACAAGGTGAGTCACTGGGCTGAGTCACTGCAGTAATCATGACAGTGATGAGTCATGATGCTGAGTCATCAAATGAAATGATGACTTTATAAAATATCAGTAGATATTACTTTTTTTCTTAATCATTAAGTTTATAAAATATCCCTATATAAAAATATCTCATAAAAATCTCTGGATATTTTGAACATAACTTAGTAGTTAAGTTTTTCTAAAATATCTTCCATTAAAATATCTCTTATAAAAATATTTCCTGTAAAAATATCTTCAGAAAGATCTGTGGATATTTTTACATTGGGTCTTTACCAATATGTATAATTTATCAAGATTACAATCTGAGTCCGTTCTGTGTCTAGTTCGTTTCATCGGTAATATTTTTATCTCTATAATATTATAGCACCATAATTATATACCAGATATATATATATATATATATATATATATATATATATATCACAGTAAAAATTACACATAATATTATTCGACAATATTATCACGCCAATTAATCCACAGATTAATCCAGTCTGTCTATTAATTACTCCTGTAATATCATTAGAGTCTAATAATATTATTCCTCATTTATAAAATTACAATTTATAAATAATAAGACCAATGAATATTTATTTTTATAAATATCCATGTATTCCTCATTATTTATCGGGGATTAAAATACCGTGCTTAAAGTCACGTATTTTATTAACTGATCGATGTGAATATTGTTTCCAATAATATTAAGCCGTTCGAGCGTCGAGTCTTGAGAATCGAACGTCAATTCTGGACTTATCTATTTTATTCAGTCTTAAATTCTAATTTAAGACATTTATTTTAATTACTTAAAATCTGGGGTGCTACATAATTGGTATTGTATTTCTGGTCACATTGGGGACAATGTGTCATTTTAATTTGGGGGTGGGGTAGACATTTTTGTTTCTGTCTGTTATTTTGTTGCTTTTGTGTTAAATATATATATATATATATATATATGTTGTTGATTGAGCATGATTACATCTTACTATGGTTTGCATATCATTGGTTTGCTTAACATTCTGAACGTTGCATATCATTAGAAATTTGAATATGTTGACTCATTTGTTGGATTCGAGAGACCTCACTTGTTTTAATTCACAAGCACTTTTGCATTGGTTCTGTGGGGTATGAAATTTGAATTGAGGAATGTGTATCATAAGATTTGTAGGATGATTTGTTTATGAAACCTTGGCTGTTTATTTAAAAAAAAAAAATCATCAGTTTGAGTTCTCATTGAGTAACCGGGCATCTTACCTCACTTAGCATTGAGTGTTCGCGTAAAAAGATGCGGAATTTAAATTTGATTAATTATATGGCTAATTTGGCTTCATAACCTTTTTGACTTGAATAATTAAGTCCTTAGGGATGTTTCTACATCTAGTCCCCTAAAACCATCTGGTTTGGGTGTCACTAGCCTAACACTCGCTACATAGGTCAATTAGAAAGTTTAAGGAAGTCAAGCATTGCACAGCCAGCATAAAAAAAATAAAAAAAATAAAAAAATAAAAAAAAATCACATTTTAATTTAAGCCTTGGTTGCTTTCATCTGATAAAATTCCTATGAATTTTGGGGGTACACAAATTGAGAAAAATTGAAACCTCATGAGAGTCTATGTTAAATCTCACTTCGCACTTATTGGAGCATGTGTTGTCTAAATTTCCCAGCTATTAGTTAAATGATGTATGATGTCTGATGTGATTGTGATGTTCAACTTGTTAAGCCTACTCATGATATAAGAACCATGTGTTTGTATGGAAGTTTCTGTTTTAACAACAACATAGTGCTTTAAAATGTTTGTGGGTATCATTTCTGGCAAACTCTCACGAGACTTCACTCGTCTTCTAAGGAGTCCTAGGGGTTTAAAAGGCTTGTTGTATACGCTAAATGCAATAGTCTCTCCCACGAAAGCGGATTTATGTTTCTTGCTTTGATTTTATTTTTCATTTTGTTTTGTTAAGGGACTAGCAAAATATAAGTTTGGGGATATTTGATGAGTGCCAAATATTGTATATTTGGACCCCTTAATTCACATTTGTTAAACCTTTAGCTTTGTTATTTTTTCATGTTTTTTGTTAGTTTTTGTATTTTGGTATTTTGCAGATCATGGAAAGAGAAAATAGTAGTTTTAAAGTGAAAAATTTTGGAAGTCAAAATCAGATTGGATTAAATTTCAAGTTCTGTACAAGTCATAGTATTTGACCATAACTTTCAGCTCAAGTATTGGATTAAAATGAAATTAGCAGCGTTGGAAAGTTAATTCAAAATTCTACAAATCATTGTGAAATAGAATTCTCCTAATTTGAATGTTTGCTACATAATAAGTGCCCCACAATATTAGAAGACAAATTTCCTTGTTCCTGGCGGCTACAAACACTCCAAACCCAAGCATTCTTTTCTCTTATTAGGGTTTTTGAAGGGTAGAGGTGTCATTTTGAAAATATGGCCCTAAACCCTAGAGTTCTTTTCTCCTATTAGGGTTTAGAGGGGTAGAGGTACCATTTTGTAAAAGTTAGGTTTAACCTAATCTTCTGCTATAAATACCCCATGCTAGGCACCACTTACAGCACCAATTTTCTTCAGAGCACTTTTCTTAGCTCTTGTCTTTTCTTTTGTAAGTTGTTACTTTGTCTTATTTCTTTTAATTTAAAGTTATTCAATTTTCCATTCTTCTTTATTTTCTTTGCTATTTAATTAATCGCTTTAATTTAAAGTTATTTAATTTTCAGTTGTTCTTCTTTCTTTTCAATTTTATTTGTTGCTTATTTTTTAGTGTTCATTCTTCTTTTCTCTCCCATTATTTTAATTTATTGTTTTCTTTTTACTTTTATTAAATTTCTGTTCTTCTTTTTCTTCTTCGCTTTTATTATTTCATGATTTAATTTCAAGAGTTTTTGGTGTTTTTAGTCATGAGAGGCTAAAATCCTCAACAGAGGTTGAGGATGAAACCTTATCAATGATAACACCTATGCTCTTGTTATGATATTCATAGATTCAATGTTATTATGTATATTCAAATTCCATGTCAATCTATTGAATTGTATTCTTTAGATTGATGATTTTTATTTGATGTTTGTTGTAATTCAATTGATGGATACATCGATTGATTTCTTTGAGATTAGGGTATCTATTGTGATTTCCGGATACAATAGATGATTTCGATTAAAGAGGGATAATCGTTGTGATTTGTTGAGTTGAATTGTTCAAATATTTTCATGCTTTGTTACTCAAGAATTTGAATATCGAGCTTATTGAATTGAATTTATGAATAAAGTGCAAGAATAGGGTGTTTGATTTGATTTGGTTAATTCCGATACCTTAGTGTCTTTCTTTATAAATTGTTATTATTTATTTATTTATTGTTTATTATTTTGCTTGACAAATCTTTCAAATATTTGGCTCTAGGTTAAAATAAAGTTAATTTAAATAGAAGTTGATTTTTCTTTTCTTACACACACTTCCCTGCGGATTCGACCTCGCATTTGCATGTACTATGCTACATACGATTCGTGCGCTTGGGAGTAAATAAATTTGCGCATCATGTGTCACAAGTCATACACAAAAGTACTCAAAATAAGGACACTATAGTCCATCCCACTACGACTGTCGGTACGAGCTTCAATCGTAGTAACCCAAATAGAAAGTTACCGGATCATCATCCGCCTCAGGAGTACCTGTAATCATAGGAATATCATCTACACGGTTGTGGTGGTATCCACATTCGTATAAGTGAAGAAATGAGTCCACCGTCTCAGTATAAACATACTAAGACCTCAGTGATATTAAATTGAGTTTTCACAAAGAACAAACATTTCTTTTATTTTTAGTCATGCGAGCACTATATCAGCCACAATTTACCAATGACTAATACAATAAACATTGACTATTCAGAAAATATTTAAAACATACTATATAGTTATGAACATATGTAGAAGTTACAGTCATCCTTCCTTGGAAGTTTTTACATATAGACCCTTCTATAATAATACTTTTCAATAGTGGCTCAGACATATGTGCACACGATCACTCCATTACAGATATCACGTCTACACATAAGTCTTAAGTAAGAAAACATGGCATCTTACTCTTCCATACTAGGATATCATCCTTTAACATAATACTCGCGATACCATCTCTAATCGTATTTCAGTTTCATGCCTTGAATGTCAGTAGATCATGTGAGCACTAGAGTGAAACTCTATTACTCACACCTGGGTAATCATGAATCCATGTACTTTCAAGTTCAATGTTCTTTAAACACATGCAACCATCCGATAGAAATATACATAAGCGCTTTTCATTTAATACACTTATGCATACCAACACGTCTAGTAAAAACTACTCATAACATAAAAACATCAGTCGTAAAACAATGTTATACATAATATGCATGAAACTGGGTCTACTGGGGCTTAGGTCCCCCACGATGCTGATAATTGCTAATTAACTGTGTTTACTGCTATTTTACTGCGTTCTGTTACTGTTGTATTGCTGTTGTATGTATGCTCTATGCTCTGTGCTTGACCAGTAGATGTTTCACTACTGTATCATGCTATAAAATCATACAGTTGCTAAATCACGTTCTCTCAAAACTAAACAAATCCAATATTTCATCAATCACTTTGAAATCATTCAAATCCTAATTTCTTCTTAAAACATAAACAGTTTCAACATGACATGTTCTCAAACAATTTGCATAATTTAAATCCCAACTGCAGCACACACTCAACTCAAACACTTTAAAACAGTTCAACACACTTCACTCATTCATCAATTCTTATACATCATTGATATAATTAAATATAATCAATCTATTCAAATCATCTAAAACATATATTTCATTATATGGTCGGTTCAGATTTATAAAACAATATACATTTTACAAATCCATAATATATAAAAATATATTTTCTGAGTGAGTAAAATGCTCACCTCAGATCGCTTGTACTCCCAATTCAAAACGACTCTAAGCTCAACCGTAAAGTGCCACTAAAAATATATCACATTGCATTATTTAGTATTCTAACCAAACATCAACTAGGTAGCATTTTGAATCGCTCAAAAGCCACATTGCTAATTTACCCATAAAGCCATAAAATTTCTAAATATTTATCCATAATTTCTAATCACTTTAATAAACCCGATATTGCTAACCTATAAGCATTACTTAGGGTTAATCACAATAAAATAGCACTTTAACAAAATACCCAAAACTAAGGTCTATGGAAAACTTACCAAAAATTCACCACGCCAAGGCCAAATGTTCGGGAAGCTCCTAGCAACTCCAAACCACACAAAATCTAGAGAAAATACCAAGTGAAACTCATTTCTACAAGATTTATCAAAAATCTCCAAAAATGCGAGTTTAACGATTTTTACATCAAAACGTTTGGTCAAAACGTAGATCAGGCTTCGAGGATAACATTATCGAAGTTGGATCTAAGATTGGACGCCAGGATTTCAAGATATCACGGTTTTTAGGTGAAAAATTACATAGAAAATGAGAGAAATTCAAAGCTGCCGAGAAGAAAAGTACGCTCTGCCCTTTTTAAAACGGACCCCGTCCAGATGAGCATCACAAGCCGTCCAGACGAGCTCCCATTAAGAAGGCCGTCCGGATGAGCATTAACCACCGTCTGGACGCACACCGTTTAAGTGGGCGTGCGCCACCCGTTGCAAGCTGTCTGGACACATTAAGTTAGGCATCCAGACGCGTAAGAAATGAGGCGTCCGCCTCATGTTGATAAGGTGCCGTCCGGACGAGCCTCTTATGCTGTCTTGACGCGCCACATTAATTTTACTTATTTCCTTTATTTTCAATTTTTCATCTCCTTTCTAATTCATTTTCTTTCATTTTCCTCTTATGTACTTTATTTCTTTGGACTATAAAACATTCTCTGTGCGTCATGTTGTATTTTCCAGTCGTATAATTAATTTTAGTCATTTAGCCCATTAAATTTATTCTTCAAATGGCAAATAATATTCGGGACATCACAGTAGAGGTTTTCGAAGAGATCCGAGATGGTGAGATGGGACTGATAGAAATCTAGGTGATGAATGCCAAATATTGTATATTTGGGTCCCTTATTTTGCATTTGTTAAACCTTAAACTTTGTTATTTTTTAATCTTTTTGGTTAGCTTTAGTGTCTTAGTGTTTTGCAGGTCATTAAGAGGAAAATGCGGTATCTTCACATCAATTACAAAGAAGCGGAATTATCTTTGATAGTCCGGTCAAAGTGTACCCAAAGTCTGAAAGCTTCATAGCAAATTTGGAGAAGATTTTGTCTAATTAATTGAACCCGTGTGACTTGGAGGACCGAATGGAAGACACGTTGTTGTGATATGCTTCCATGTGCTGCTGCGTTACATGTTCTCATTTTATGAAGGACCAGCACCGGACAGGAGAGAAGTTTTTGTTACTTTTCTAAAGCTTGCGGGTCTTCATGACCTACCAGCACACGTTTTCTTTAAGTCACAATTGGCAGCAAATAATGAGCCATGTTGATCACCTTACCAAGGCACGTCACCTGGAAGCCGAAACACAAAAGCAGCAGCTCGATTGGTCTACACGTGACCCGGCCATGCATATCTTCATCCATGCAGGTTTTTATTTCCATAATAAGGCAGCCAGCTATGCTTGAGATAGAAGAATACTAGACGTGTGGCGGCAACCTAAAATGCAATGAGCTATACGTGATTCTCTCCATATCGGGCAGCACACGTACGTGATTCTCTCCAACACCTGGTGGTTCTGACCTATATTTCCAAGCTAGCAGCACCGACTTCTGCTTCTTTCCATACCCGAGAATCCATGCAAAACTCGGAGGCATGAGGCACATGTTACAGCTCAGCAGCACCAAACCAAGACAATTCTTTACATATGAACCCAGCAGAACTAAAGCACGTGTACACAGCAAGGCAGCAACAAGTGAACGTTGAGGCGCAAAGGGGCATGATTCTTTCCAAATAAAAGACTAGCAAACACGTGGACATGGAGGACAACAATAGAAGCAGCACCGAATATTCCATGGGACCAAATAATTGAAGCACCGATTCTTTCCTTGCTTCTTGCCTTTTGTAGACATGATTTTCTTGCTAAAAGGAGACAGCACCGAGAGCTCTTCAGGCGTGAATTCCAGACCTGAGCAGCTCTGTTGATGCAGTTTCCAGCATGGTGACGTGTTGCTTGATGATTTGCCTGATGATTCGTCTTGTTCTTCATGACCTGCAAAATAACAAATAACTGCGTCGGGGGGTGCCGACGATCCCCCTCCAATGCTTGAGTCAGAGAATATTGTTCGTGATTTAAGAGAGATAGTGTGCTTAAAATATTTGAGTCTAGGGTTATACCTATTATAAATGTCTATTTATAGGCTGAGAAGTGACAACAAACCTCATGGCTTGACCTAATATCATTTAGGGCTTTAATTGTGGGCTGTTCATGGCCTGGTGGCCCACAACCTTTATGAGTGGATAATTTCCCTAACAAGCTCATTCTTTGCATGGATGTGATCGTATGGTGCTGGAAGAACTGAACAGAACAGATTTGGAAAGTTGAGTTAATGTGCGGTGCAAATCGTGAGCAAATGAAGACCGAGAGACACGCACGTTGATCCTAGCCACAGGAGCTCAAGACACGTAATGGAGCTGGGCAGCACCAAATCAAGGACCAAAAAATTCTCTCCATATTTGGTAAGGGAGAGGCGCTATTTACATAGAGGCTGTGCGTGACTTACACTAGGACTGACCTAGCAACACCCCAAACCCTAGCATTCTTTTCTCCTATTAAGTTTAGAGGGATAAAAGTGTCATTTTGTAAAAATTAGGTTTAACCTAATTTTCTGCTATAAATACTCCATGCTAGGCACCAATTAGGGCATCACTTTTCTCTTCAAAGCACTTGTCTTAGCTCTTGTCTTTTCTTTTGTAAGTCGATATTTTGTTCTTATTTCTTTTAATAAAAGTTATTCAATTTTCCATTCTTCATTTTCTTAGCTATTTAATTAATCGCTTTAATTTAAAGTTATTTAATTTTCGGTTGTTCTTCTTTCTTTTCAGTTTGTTGCTTACTTTTTTGTGTATGTTATTTAGTTTATGTTCTTCCTTTCTTTTCCATTATTTTAATTTGTTGTTTTCTTTTACGTTTATTAAATTTTTGTTCTTCCTTCTCTTCTTCACTTTTATTATTTTATGTTTTCATTTCAAGAATTTTTGGTGTTTTTAGTCATGAGAGGCTAAAATCCTCAACAAGTTGAGGATGAAACCTCATCAATGATAACACCTATGCTCTTGTCATTATATTCATAGATTCAATTTTCTTATGTATATTCAAATTCCATGTCAATTTATTGAATTATATTCTTTAGATTGATGATTTTTATTTGATGTTTGTTGTAATTCCATCGATTGATTTCTTTGAGATTGGGGTATCTATTGTGATTTCTGGATACAATAGATTATTTCGATTAAAAAGGGATAATCGTTGTGATTTGTTTGAGTGGAATTCTTCAAAAATTTTCATGCTTTGTTACTTAAGAATTTGAATATCGAGCTTATTGAATTGAATTTATGAATAAAATGCAAGAGTATGGTGTTTGATTTGATTTGGTGAATTCCGATACCTTATTTATTTTTATTTTTTTATAAATTGCTCTTATTCAATTTTATTTTTGTTTATTATTTTGCTTGACAAATCTTCCAAATCTTTGGCTCTATGTTAAAACAGAATTTATTTAAACAGAAATTGATTTTCTTTTCTTTACACATACTTCCCTGTGGATTCGACCTCACATTTGCATTTACTATGCTACATACGATTTGTGCCATTGATAGTTAAATAAATTTGCACATCAAGTTTTTGGAGCCGTTGCCGGGGAAGTGCTGATTTGTAAGAAAGAAATCAAGTTTTTTTTTTTTTTTTATTTTAATTTTGTTTTTCTACTTGATTTTTCTTATTTTTTCTCATTTTTTTTTATTTTCCAAAAAAAAAAAAAATAGAAAAGAAAAGAAAAGATCAAGGATTTCTGTTCTGCGTTGTTTCAGGTTCTGCGGAATTTTACAAAGTCGATCTAGTGACCGTTAAAGTCGATCGATTGGACCAACACAGGAAGCATTACCTGGAGAAGTTCAATAGCGGAAATTTTTTGCCAAAAATTATTTTTGGTCCCATCTTGTAAGTTTTAATTTTTACCCCTTTTTTTTTTGTGTGTGTGTATTTTTGTTTTGTTGTATGCATTCGTGATTAGACTTGATTTTTCTCTTATTTATTTTGTTTGTGCTATTTTTCTTTTGATCTTCAAAAAATAAAAGAATAAAAAATAATAAGAGAAAAGAGAAGACTTTGCTAGTGTGGGTCTATAGAGCTATCTAAGGAGCAAAATCAAGGAAAATTCTGGCAATGAAGGTCTTGGGATTTACGTTTGTCCGGTGTGACCCCCTCACCTTCCTGGGAACTAACCTAGATTGCACCTTGGAGAATTTTGTTTACCCTACTTGCAATTTCTTTTCTCTGTCTTGTTTATTTTTTATTTTTCCCTTTTTCCTTATTTATTTATTTTTTTTTTTTTCTATCTTGTTTGTTTTGTGGTTAAAATTTTGTTTGGAATTCTGTGTATGCTTGATCGGAGATCCTTGAACTTAGAATTGTTACCCTTAGATCCCGATCTAGATAGGGTGTTTAGGAAAAAGCGTAGAACACTTGTTGAGCGGAGAACAACTTCTGAGATGGGAGATAACATGGTAGGAAACCCCAATGTGAATGTGGAGCAGCTTGAGCAGCCAAGAGTGAAAAATGTGGACTACACTAGATCACTCAGGGATTTATTTGCACCCGTTGCGACAAACTCTGCGTCATGTTTAGTTTTGCCACCCACCAATGCCACACACTTCGATCTAAAACTGCATGTCATCCAACTCTTGCCCTCATTCCATGGCTTGAACCTCAAAAATCCTTACAGTCATGTGAAAAAGTTCAAAGATATTGGTGCTACTTTCAAATTTCAAAACTTTTCTGAAGAGTCTATGCATCTCAGACTTTTTCCCTTCTCACTTCACGATAGAGCCAAGGGATGGCTGGATTCAAACATGCCTGGCTCTATCACATCTTGGGATAACTTGCTAAACAAGTTTTACAACAAATTTTTCCGAATGTCCAAGGTGAATGAATGTAGAAAGGAAATAAGCTCTTTTACTCAGGAGGAGGATGAAATTTTTTTGGAGAATTGGGAAAGGTTTAGAGAAATGTTGATCACGTGCCCTCCTCATGGATATGAGAAATGGAGACTCGTGCAGTTCTTTTACCAAGGATTGACTCAATCTAGCTGCAGCATGATTGAGTCAATGAATGGAGGCGCATTTTTGAGTTTGACGGGAGAAGAAGCATATCGGACCTTAGATCAGTTGTCCGACAACTCCCAACAATGGGATTTTTCAAGCTGTCAGAATAGATCGACTCGCATCCAAAATAAGGGAGGCATCTACCAGATGAAGGAAGATATGGAGCTAAAGATGAAGTTAGATGCCCTCACTAAGAAGGTCGATGCTCTCATCATAGGGAAATCCATCAATGTAGCGAACCCATTCCACGTGGATTGCTGTCCATCTGTGCTAGCCCCATTCACTAAGCACAAACTTGCCCTTCTTTGCCAACATTTGTCGAGTCATCAATGGAACAAGTTAATGCTTTAAATGACTTTAGGAAGCAATCCAATGGACCTTTATCTGAGACTTACAATCCTGGGTGGCAAAACCATCCTAATTTTTCATGGAAGCATAACCAACCAATGAATCAAGGGGGGGCCTCCCATCAAGCCCATAATCAATACCCCCCCAGATTTCATCATTAGGGTCGTCAAGCACCGCCAGCACCAGCATACCAACCCCCTACTCAAGCCCCAGCCTCTTCTTCACAGTCCACATTAGAGGACACTCTCAAGGCCTTCATGCAACTTACAGGCCAATCCATCAATGATGTGAAGAATGCTACCATGGTGAACACCCAGGCAATTGCCAAGATGGAAACTCAGATTGGGCAGATTGCTAATCACCTGGGTGAGAGAAAAAGGAAAGCTCCCCAACCAACCCGTGCCAAACCCAAAGTTGCAGTTCCACAGGGGAAGTTCATCAAATACTGTGCAAGGGCAAGAGCATGTTCAAAGCCATTGTCTCACTTTGGTCAGGGAGACAAGTGGACAACTAAGTGGTTCTTCCTGAAGAGAACCCTGTTGCACAACATGAGCAAGGAAGTGGCAGCACAAAGGAGAAAGATGCGGAGCCATCTACAGCTACTGTTGAGATCCCTCCTAGGTCGTTTATACCTAAGGTGCCCTACCCTGACAGATTACTTGCACCCAAGAAAGGAGGGAAGTTCGAGGACATTCTGGAGGTATCAAGCAAGTGCAGATTGATGTGCAATTTTAATTTAATCCTAACCTAGTTCCAAAAATTAAGAGATTGTTTTTGTGAATAAAAATCAGAAGCATAAACAAAATTAACTAGAGTGAATGTAATCAAATAAAAAGAGCACTAAGGTATCGGAATCCGCACTCACAAACTCATAGCAACATATTCTCATGATCAATAATATTTCCCAAAGTTCTCATAATAAAATCTTAAATATGTTTTACTTTTGCATCAAATAATTAATCAAAACCATCCCATGTATCCATTCTTTACACAAATCACAAAAGAAATCCAATTTAAATTAAATCATCAAGTGTATCCGTAAATCACAGCAAGATATCAAATTTAAATTAAAATATCAATTGTATCCATAGAATAAATCACAAGGGATATCCAATTTTTTTAAACAAAGAAAACCAAGCAAAATCAATTCTATGGAACTATCCTAAATCATCAAATGTATCCTTGAATCACAAAAGATATCCAAGAATCATTCCACAAAATTGAATTGAAGTAAAACAATTGAAAATCAAACTTTTTAAAATTGGAAAATATTACATTACATGAGAATATTGTTGATAATCATAAGTGAGGCTTCATCTTCAACCTTAGTTGAGGGTTTAGCCTCTCATGGCTAAAAATAACATGCTAACTTGAATGGAAAACATTAAAAATTAAAAGAACTTACAAGAAAAATTGTTGCAAGAAGACACCAAAATTATGATCTAGCCTCACACACCCCTTTTACAAGAGGAAAGACAGATATATATAGTGCTAAGTAGGGTCTCGGCTGCCTAGTTTAATTGGAAAGAATCACGTGTTGGCTTGCTTGGGATGGTTCCTCTTGTGGAAAGAAAATCAAGTGAATAGTTGCTGCATGTCTTTGTTTTATTGGAAAGAAATCACGTCTTCATATGCATGGTTGCAAAGAATCAGGTCTGAGAGGAAAGAAGATATTCGGTGCATGCAGGTTTTGGAGAAAATCTGTCCACGTGAAGATCAGCTGCTGCCTTTTCCTTGGAGTCTCTCAGTCCATTCACGTTCATGCTGCCAGGTTTGGAAAGACGTGGCCGTTGCCTAGTTGTATGGAAATCGAGCTGCTCTCAATTCTTTTGGAAAGAATCGGTGCTTGCTGGGTCTTAGCGTGAAAAACGTGTCTTGTGCACATTTAAGGCTGCCCTTGTTATGGACGGAAACTGCTGCTATTATGGAAGGAATTAATCACCTAGTCGGTGCTGCATATATGACAGATTTTGAGAGAAATCACGTAAAGAGCTGATGTTGGCCCCACCTGTTTAATGGAAATTCGGTGCTTCTAGCTTGGAAAACATTGCAACGTGTTTTTAGTCCCTTGCTGCCAGCTTCGGAAAGGAGATGCGAACGTGTGCTTTGGTGCTGCATGGGAAATATCCGTATGTGTCCAGTTCTTAGCATGGAAAGAACCTGCCCAGGTGTGCTTTTTGGAGAGAAACACGCTGCCAGTTTTGGAAAGACAAGGAGAAAATTCAGTGCTGCCAGTGCCAGGTATGCGCCTCTAAGTTTCCTTGTGTTCAATGCTGGGTCACGTGGCATTCAAGTCCACTCATATCTCTGCTGCCAGGCTTTGCTTTGAGAGAAAAATACACTGCCTTGAGTGTTTCGGTGCTGGTTTGTGCATGAGTTGCATGAATTGGGTGCTGGAAATTTCTTAGAGACCCAATTTGTCCACATGTGATGCATGTGTATCTTCCACTAGACAACACACAAAATATAATTCTCTTCAAATTTGCAAATTTCACATAGAAACCGCTATTTTCTCTCAGAGTTCTGCAAGATACTAAAATACCAAAACTAACAAAAAAAATCAGAAAATAACAAAACTAAGGTTCAACAAATGCAAATTAAGGGTTCCATATATGCAATATTTAGCACTCATCAAATACTCCCAACATCCCATTTTTAGATGCCATCCAGCAGGTGACGTCTTATGCCAAGTTCTTGAAGGACTTGATTGCTGTTAAGAGGAAGACTAATGTCCCGAAAAAGGTATGTTTGACCGAGCACGTCAGTTCGATCATTCAATGCAAGCTGCCCATCAAGCACAATGACCCTGGATGTCCAACCATCTCTTGCATGATAGGAGTTAGCCACATAGCGAAGGCTCTGCTAGATCTTGGAGCAAGTGTCAACCTCCTACCCTATTCAATTTACCTACAATTGGGGTTGGGAGAATTGAAGCCTACCTCCATGACGCTTCAATTGGCTGATCGATCAATGAAGGTACCACAAGGAATCATCGACGTTTTGATTAAGATGGATAAATTCTATTTCCCCGTGGATTTTATAGTGCTAGACACATTGCCTGTTCAGAATGTAGGGATTCAAATACCGGTGATTCTAGGGTGGCCGTTCTTAGCTACGGTTAACACTCTCATCAATTGTAGAACAAGGGCCATGAAGATCTCTTTTGGCAACATGACAGTGGAGCTGAACATCTTCGACATCAGCAAACAGCTATTCGAGACTGTTAGGTTGTGATTGGCTACATTCTGATTGGACAAAATCACTTATATGAAAAGATGCTTTTTATCAGGGATTCTGCTATTCAGAAAAGCTTTAGAAGATTCTGCACTGTTTGCAAGTTAGAGATTTCGGTTCCCCGCCAGCCGTCTGGACGACGTGTCATCCCGTTCGGACGCCCAGCTGTCCAAAGCTTCAGCCGTCCGGACGACGTGACATACTGTCTGGACGTACTTCAGACTAAAGCATCATCCGTCCGAACGATGTGATTTTCCGTCCGGACACTCCTCTGTATTGAGAAGCTTCTATTCCAGCTTGAATCCGTCCGGACGTTTCAGCAGCCCGTCCGAACGACCCTCAGTGTTCGATCAAGCTTCAGATTTTCTTTCCAAAAGAAAATATGGGAAGATTGCTACAACCGTCCGGACGCGCTACTCCTTAAGGTAAGTTTGCAATTAAAACTCAACCGTCCGGATGCCGATCTTCCATGGTCCAGACGCGCGTATGACAGATATGGAAATTGCGTGCAGCAGATCACTTGTCCGGACGGCCATCCTCCTGGTTCGGACGTGCGAAGCCTTTATAAGGAAATTACTTGCAGCGGACGTGCGACCGTCCGGACGACAGTGCCTCACCGTCTGGACGCGGCTCTCAAACAGGAAAGATATTCAGCGAAAATCTCAGAATTTTGGTCGCACAGTTGTCCGTCTGGACGGCCCATGACCACCGTCCGGACGGCGCCCAGCTTTATCAAGCCAGATGCTCATTTGAGTCCTCAGCCTATAAATAGAGGCCCATGTGCTTGAGAATTGCAAGAATTCGGTATTGAATTCCACTAGAGCTTAGAGAGTTATTTTGTGAAGTTATTGAGCTAATTTGTTCTCTCTAAAGCCGTTGCTATGTGTGCTGTTGCTGCGCTTAAACTGAAGTCAATCTTAGGGGTCGGCCCTAAGGTAAACGATTCCATTGAAGACCCCTTCAGGTAGGAGACCTGGTTGGAGGCGTTCGTGTTGTGTTACATGTTAGAGAGCAAGGTGCGACCACTGCATCAGGGGTATGTGAGTGTTATTATCTTGTATCTAGTCTTGTCTTCTGAATAGTGGATATCCTGGGTTTGGCTGCCCCGGAGTAGTTTTTCTCATCTTGAGTTTCCACTTCATTAACAAAAATTCTTATGTTATTTATTTTTTGTATTATTTTGTTAACACATTGCGCACACACACACTTGTCTTTATTTTAGAAGTCAATTTCATTTTTCAATTGGTATCAGAGCTTGGTACACTCGCTTGAGATTTATTTCTTGATTGTTATTTTTGACTTCTTAATATGTCTCAAACTCTTAATAATGTTCCTGCCTTCGACGGCACGAACTATGGCTAAAGGAAAGCTCGCATGCGTTTCTTTTTAAAATCTATTGACTGTTGGAGTATTGTTAAAACTGGTTGGACTAAACCAGAGGATACAACGCTTGAACTAGTCCTTCAGAAAAACGCATGACTTTCTAATGACAAAGCCCTCTATGCTCTATGTCAAGCACTTTCGCCGTCTGAATTTGCAAAAATTTCAAACTGTGAATCTGCTCAAGAAGCGTGGCAAATCTTGGAAACAACATATGAAGGCACTAAACTTGTAAAATTTGCCAAACTTCAAATGTAAATTTCCAGATTTGAAGAAATTAAGATGTTGGAAGAAGAGACATTTGGAGAGTTTTATTCCAAGATGAGTGACTTGAGGAACTCCATGGTGAGTCTTGGGAAGCCTGTTTCAGATGTAAAACTCATCCGAAAAATTCTGAGATCTTTGCTTGAGCGTTTCAGGATCAAGGTAACTACTATTGAAGAAAGCAAAGATCTAGAAGAAATGAAGATTGAAGAGTTGGTGGGATCTCTTCAAACTTATGAGCTGTCCCTGCCCCCGGTCAAGAAGCTGAAGACCATTGCCTGGAAGGCTTCCAAGAAAAAGGTAGAAGCCTCATCTGGAGATGACTTTGAGGAGGAAGAAAAAGCTATGTCTATGTTAGCCAAGAATTTCAGAAGACTGATGAGAGACAACCGATTCAAGAAGAAGTTTTCTGAAAAAGTGAAGAAAGCTCCTAGAGAAGCTGATCCTGAGGAAGAAGAAAAGAAGGATCCCAGAGGGCCCATATGTTTTGAATGCTCAGGTTTTGGGCATATCCGAGCCGATTGCTGGAATCTTAAGAAGGTCAAGGGGAAGGCATACAATGTGACTCTCAGTGATGAGTCAGAAGAAGAAGCTCTAGAGTCTGAGAAATTTCTGGCCTTTGTAGCCACACACGTTGAGGAGGAAGACTCTTATTATTTGGAGCATAGTGATAATGGGGAAGAGTTCAAGGAGGCTTACAAGACACTCTACATAGAGTATGAGAAGCTGAGGGAAGGTCGTAAGCAGCATCTTTATGAACTGAACAGTTTGTAGACGGAGAAGAATTCTCTGCTGCTCAGAATACAAGAGCTCGAGGAGAAGTTGCTAGAGACTCAGCTTCAGTTAGAAAGAGTCACTGATGAGAAACTGACTCATATGCTATCTATTCAGAAGAGTCCAACTGACAAAACCGGTCTCGGGTATGTAGCTCCCTCTTCTGATGCTCCCTCTACTTCAAAGACTGTATTTGTGAAACCTGCAGTCCTAGAGCCTCCTCCCACTGCTGAAGATAAAGGGAAGGACAAGGTCAATGATGATGTTCCAGGCACTAAGAAGCCTCATTCCATCAAAAGATCTCCCATATGCCATCACTGCGGTCTAAGTGGGAATGTTCGTACTCAGTGCTCCCTCCTGAAAGTTCAGAAAGCCAAGGCCAAGAAAGAAGTGTCCCGACAGGCTAATCATGGCACTAGACCAGCGGTCCAGTATCAGACTTCATGGTATCAAGACACTTATCATCCAACACCAAGACATCAAGCTCCTTGGTCTCATGCACCACGATACTAGGCATCTCAGCATCAAAGGCCTCAACAACGATTTGTACCAGCCAATCATGGTGGCACCTCAAAGATCAAATCTAAGCAGTTTAGAAGGCCTTAGAAGGTGGAAGAAGATTTATACCACAGTGAGCCACCTATCTGGATGCAGAGCATGATGGAGTGGATGATGAAGTCCTGCCAGCAACCACCCACAGGAAGGTAGGCTTGGGTTAAGAAGGACAATCACCCCATGAGAGGGAATAGACGCACCTAGCAAGTTCAGGTGTTCATGCCTAGGATTTGGTTCCTAATCCTACGGCATCAGGTTTGATTGCTCATCTTACTTGCTATATTTTGTATGCAATCTAGGAACCAGTTGTGTTTTGCCCCTTGTTTCTCTTGAGAGAACTTTGCAGATACTTATTGGGGAAGATAGAAAAAGTAGGTCAAGCGATTGTTTTTCTGTATTGGCATCATCGAGCTTACACATGTTTGATCTTGCTTTGCATATGATGTCATTTCCATATTGCATTTTTTTAAAATTAAAAAAAAAAAAAAAAAAATTGGGGAGAATTTGCAGGATCTTTTTCTTTTCTTGGCATATCAGATATTGCATGTATTTACATCTCATATCTCAATTCTTTGAGTATTAATTTACTTTGCTTAGATATAATTGAGAGTTTATGACTATGATTTGCCAAGTGTTTTCCTGTATATGCAATAGTAGGATAGCTTCTTTCCTCATGCGATGAAAAATGTGTACTATCCTTGACTCTCCTAAAGGTACATCTTTCCTTCTGACTTTTTGTTTCTAGAATTTTTGGATAAGAGAAGAAGTCTTTGATAAGATGGCCAAATTGACCACATGTTAGTTGAACTTAGAATCTAAAAACTCTGGCATTCTCTCTAAGTTGCAGCACCGTAAGAATCAAGCAGTAAATCTTATGAATTCTGTGCACTAATTGTATATTCACTGCTTATATGCTGAATTTGCAAAATGTCTTGCCCTCTATGTGCAAGTAAAAAATTTACCTTGTCCTTCATGGTACAAGTAAAACAATTGTGTACTGCATCTTAGGGGGAGTGTATCAGATTAGGGTGACTAGGCCCTAGTAAGTTATAAGGTTTGACTTTTGACTTATCTTTCACTGATTTTCTCTCTTGTCTAGAAAATCTGGGTGCTCCTTGTCATATCTGTGATAGTCATACCTTCTGGGCTAAGACTTCACACACACACACGCATTGCATGAGTTGAGTCGTCTATTTAAATTTTCTATGTCCAGGAAAATATTTGTGCTGATTGAACTCTCAACTCTCTTTTATATATCTGCTTAGTTTTGAGATGCTCCTTGATTGTGTTATCAGTGGATTATACAAGTGTGTTCTGAAACTGACTTGAGAAAAATTAAATTCTGCAAATTTTTCTTCAGTTTTCTGTTTTTCAGAGTGAAGCGTCCGGACGGTCTCTCCTGGCGTCCGGACGGGGGTAGCTTAGTCGGCCGGACGGTTCTGATCACGTCTGAACGCGTGCGACACCAAACGGCCGGACGGTAAGGTTACTCGTCCTGATGCGCGCGACCTGTCCGCATATTTCTGAGGCAGCGCGCATCCGGGCGGCATTAATACACCGTCCGGATGGGGACCCCACGGGCTCTATATATACCCTGGTCGTTGCATTTTCACCCTACCCCACCAAAACGTCATCTTTTGGCCTCTTACGAGTAATTTCTTGCGAGCTTTTGGGATTATCGTGCTCTTTCTTTTCTTTTTGTGCATTAATCTCACATTCCAGGTATTTTCATTGTCTTTTTCTCTTCAGTTTATTTTTAACTGTTAGAATATTGATTTCTTTAGGAATGTTGTTGAGATTATGAGATGCATATGTGTGACATTTGCTGTGTTGAGACTATTTGTGGTAGTATTTTTGGTGACTACAGTGTGATATTTTCAGTCTGTACTTTTAGACAAGTCCTATTTACTGCTGTTATAATGCTCAAATTTTTGTGACCTGACAAGAATACTTTTGGATTATTTGTCTTGGCAAATCTTGTTGGTCTCGTTTGCAGAATCATGTCTACAGGCAGTCGCCAGCGCAAAGTTCGCCAGAGGATAGAGGGAGATAGGGCAACTATCAGAATCAAAATCATGGACCGCCCAGTCATTGCCGAGCGGAATATGGTCTGCTCTGACATTATGGTGGCACCTCTGGATATTATCCATGACACTATCCAGACATATCATTAGGGATATCTACACTGCTGCGCCTATGTTGTGTACACCAGGCTAGTGAGACTTTTCTATGCCAACCTAGAGGTGGTGCAGGACGATGACTGCGGGTTGGTGCTTCAGTCCACTGTTCTTGGGCATATTAGCACTGTTGATCCCCAGATCATCAGCCAGGTCATAGGAGGTAGTACTTCCTCCTTCTATGGAAGATCTCCGAGAGTTCTTCCACGCAGTTCCACAGGGAGAGGAACGCGCCACTACCATCAGGATCGGTGCACTTTCTGCTCCTCATCGGATATTGGCCAAGATCGTTCAGCACAACCTATGGCCAATCGTCAGGCGTAGTGACCTAATTTTGAAGAGGGCCCAGTTCATCTATGCCATTCATCTTCGCTTGCCCTTCTGCCTGTGCAAGCATATTTTGGGCGTCATTTTGGAGGCTCGTGATGAGAGCAATACCGGTCTTCCTTTCGGCTGCCTGCTCACCCAGATCATACTACAGTTAGGCATCAGTATTGCTGGAGAGCCAAAGATGAAGATCCAAGATCCACTCAGCAAGAAGACATTGATGAAGTCCAATGCTCAGCTGCGGAGAGATGATCCGGATGACGATATGCCCCAGCCTCCTCCTATTCCTGTCGGCATCCCGAGTGTGGCTTCCTCTTCCCAGACTACATCGCCACCTCAGCCGGATGTCAGCTATTCTCAGATTATGGAGGCTTTGTTAGCTATCCAGGGAGGCATGAGTTCCATGCAGCTGTTCATGTCAACCATGCAGCAGTCCATTTATACCATGCGGCAGGAGGTTCACTCCATCAACCTCCGGGTAGAGCAAAATCAGCTGGACCTCCAGGAGTGCCTCAAGTTCCACCACCCGTCCAGTAGTGATGACGAGGATGATACGCCGATGGCCGAGGATGCTTGAGTTTTTCTTTTTGTTTTGTAGCTATTTTTTTTTTTTTTTTTCAGTTTTTGAGACATTTATGTTATATTTTGCTATGCTTGTTAAACTCCTGGATTATTTTACTCTGTTTACCCTGGTCCTTCTGAGACCGTTAGGGGGAGTAATTTTCGTTGTGGTTAATTTTTAATTACTCTGTTTTACCCTTTGTCCCTTTGTGACAAAAAGGGGGAGTAATTTTTATTTTTGGATCGAGAATGTATTTTCAAACCGATCAAGTGATTTTTGTCCCAGAATGGCCAAAGGGGTAGTTTATTAGGTTGTGATTGGCTACATTCTAATTGGACAAAATCACTTATATGTAAAGATGCTTTTTATCAGGGATTCCGCTATTTAGAAGATTATGCAATATTTACAAGTCAGAGATTTCGATTCCCTGCCAGCCGTCCAGACGACGTGCCATCCCGTCCGGACGCCCAGCTGTCCAAAGCTTCAGCCGTTCGGACGACGTGTCATACCATCTGGACGCTCATCTGTTCATAGTTCCCAGCCGTCCGGACGTACTTCAGACCAAAGTATCATCTGTCCGGACGATGTGGTTTTCCGTCCAGACACTCCTCTATATCGAGAAGCTTCTGTTCCGGCTTGCATCCGTCCGGACGTTTCAGCAGCCTGTCCGGACGACCCTTAGTGTTTGATCAAGCTTCAAATTTTCTTTCCAAAAGCAAATATAGGAAGATTGCTGCAACTGTCTGGACGACGTGGATTCCCGTCTGGACGCGCTACTCCTTAAGGCAAGTTCGCAATTCAAACTCAACCGTCCAGACGCCAGTCTTCCATGGTCCGGACGCGCGTATGACAGATATGGAAATTGCGTGCAGCAGATCACCTGTCTGGACAGCCATCCTCCTGTTCTGGAAGTGCAAAGCCTTTATAAGGAAATTACTTACAGCGGACATGCGACCGTCCAGACGATAGTACCTCACCGTACGGACGCGGCTCTCAAACAGGAAAGATTTTCAGCGAAAATCTCTGAATTTTGGTGGCACAGTTGTCCGTCCGGACGGCCCATGACCACTGTCCGGACGGCGCCCAGCTTTATCAAGCCAGACGCTCATTTGAGTCCTCAGCCTATAAATAGAGGCCCTTGTGCTTGAGAATTGCAAGAATTCGATATTGAATTCCACTGGAGCTGAGAGAGTTATTTTGTGAAGTTATTGAGCTGATTTGTTCTCTCTAAAGCCGTTGATGTGTGTGCTGTTGCTGTGCTTAAACTAAAGTCTATCTTAGGGGTTGGCCCTAAGGTAAATGATTCCATTGAAGACCCCTTCAGGTAGGAGACCTGGTTGGGAGGGGTTCGTGTTGGGTTACACGTTAGAGAGCAAGGTATGACCACTACATTAGGGGTATGTGAGTGTTACTATCTTGTATCTAGTCTTGTCTTCTGAATAGTGGATATCCTGGGTTTGGCTGCCCCGTAGTGGTTTTTCTCATCTTGAGTTTCCACTTCGTTAACAAAAATTCTTGTGTTATTTATTTTTCTCATTATTTTATTAACACATTGTGCACACACACACTTGTCTTTATTTTGGAAGTCAATTTTATTTTTCAGACACTACTGAGATTGGAAGTGCATGCTTTATTGAGGAGATCATTGAAGATACTATTGACGAAGCAAGCATTAAGGACCCCCTGGAAGCATGCTTTGCTCAATTCAGAGAGGATTTAGATTTGGACAAGCTACTTGAGCAAGCAGATGCCATGTTAGAGTTTGCTCCTCTGGAGAGCAGCAAGGAAGAGGAGGTAGCAGTTCCCAAGCCTCCCAAGAAGGAACTTAAACCATTGCCTGACAGTCTTAAGTATAATTTCCTAGGTCCAGCTGAATCTTTTCCATTGATTATAGGCTCAGACTTAGTCGATACTCAAGAAGAGAAATTGCTGGATATTTTAAGAGAGCACAAGGAGGTTATTGGTTGGACCATTGAAGATATCCAAGGAATCAACCCTTTGGTGGTTATGCACAAGATACACTTGGAGGAGGATGCCAAACCATCGAGGGAGCCACAAAGAAGACTCAACCCAGCTATGCAAGAAGTTTTAAGAGCTGAAGTGATTTAGTTATTGGACGCAGAAATCATATATCCAATTTCTGATAGCAAGTGGGTGAGCCCGATTCATGTTGTGCCGAAGCGGGCTGGATCAACAGTAATGGAGAACAATCAGGATGGAGAGTATGTATCAACTACCGCAAGTTGAATGCCCCCACCAGGAAGGATCATTTTCCCCTGCCTTTGATGGATCAAATGGTGGAATGCTTGGTGGGGCATGCTTATTACTATTTCTTGGACGAATATTCTGGATACAACCAGGTCCCTGTGGACCCTGAAGATCAGGAGAAGACGACTTTCACCTGCCTTTTTGGCACGTTCGCCTATAGTCGCATGCCTTTTGGGTTATGCAATGCACCCGCTACTCTTCATGGATGACTTCTCCGTCTATGGTTCATCTTTTGAGGAATGTCTGCACCACCTCACGTTGGTCTTAGTACAGTGCAAAGAGAAGAACCTGGTGCTAAATTGGGAGAAATGCCATTTAATGGTAAAGCAAGGAATTGTGCATGGCCACGTCATTTCTCATCGTGGGATTGAGGTGGACAAAGCAAAGATAGATTTGATCTCTAACCTTCCACCTCCACGTACGCTTAAGGAGGTTCGTTCTTTCCTGGGCCATGCAGGATTCTATCGGCGATTCATCAAGGATTTCAGCAAAATCGCCAGGCCCTTCTGCAAATTGTTGGGAAAGGAGACCCCATTTATATTTGATGACGACTGCAAGAAGGCATCTGGGGCTCTGAAGAAGATTCTGACGTCCGCACCCATCATCAAGCCACCCAGTAAAGGTGCACCATTTGAGATCATGTGCGACGCTTTAGACTATGTCGTTGGAGTTGTTTTGGGGCAGCGCATAGACAAACTCCCCCATGTCATCTATTATTCGAGTTGGACTCTTAACGACGTTCAACTCAACTATTCTACCACTGAGAAGGAGTTGCTGGCGGTCGTGTTTGCTTTGGATAAATTTCGATTCTACCTGCTGGGTTCTAAAGTCATTGTCTACTCGGATCATGCAGCCTTGAGGTATTGTAACGCCCCAAATTTGAGCCAGCAAATTCGTAAGCAGAAACCTCCGGTTTCCACGTGACATTACTACATCAGAGATAAACTCTCGCAGCAGAATATATTTTTCTTTTCTAAAGTCTTAGGAATTGATAGCATAACACATTGGAGCTTACTGAAATACCTCGATACGTTTATTAAAAGTTACTTAGGTTTATCTTTACATTCCATATGCACACTAGGTGCATCAAAATTAGTGCCACAGAAGGCACACAAGCATATAACATAAAACATGCCAAGCGTAACATTGTTATAAGCCTTCACATGCCATAAAAGAAAACACACATAAATACAACTAGCTATTTCAAGGCTAGTACATAATAATCCAATAATGGTTTCAAAACCATCAAAACTGGCATATGGGTCCATGCCTTCATCTTCCAAATCTGCAACAGTAACTATGCAAATATGGCGTTATCATATTTGCATAGACAAACAAGTGAGTCATCCATTTTTATATCTAAGTTACTATCTAACTAATAACAATTCATAAAGAATGTAAATGCAAGGGTTCTATGAATATGCATCGTAGTAACCATTTAGTTTGGTGTTTTATGATCATCTTTCTTCAGACCTCTCATTCTTAGGTTATTAGAACCCGTTCATGTCCTTTGCCTCCCACTTAAAGTCTTACCTGTTTGCACTGGAATCCTACCGGTCCCAGCATTAGTTATATATTAGGCTTTTGGACACCACTGGGTCACCCTGAACCCCCTGGGTCCACCGACTAGCCTTCCTTCCACTTGCTACTACATCAGCTTGTTGATGGCTATCTCATCAGCCGTTATATTAATTGGACACAACATGTAATGCATGAACAACCACATGCAATGAACACACACCACACAGTCCTAATGAAACGTAGAATCATTCCTCAATAAGTACATCCATACTTACACTCCTTGGTGTAGTTCATTAGCTCATTTTTCTGCATATAAATCAATCCACACAATAAAATATATATCAATCATCTATCAAACAAAATATTGTTTATAGACCTTCATAACTTTATATTTATTATTATCCATCACTTCGTTATGTTTGTGACGATTACTTGTAACAATCTTAAAACCTTGGTTCATGATTTGATGACGAGACTATATGACCAATACCACCAAACATGAACTTGAAGGGTTTTAAAATATATCATAAGGACATAAAAGTAAATACGATCAACTCATGTTTAAGTACCGAAACGCAACATGGTGCTCTTGGCGACATAACACTTAAACATGAATTCTAGCAATTTTGATAAAAAATACATAAGTAATAAAATTACTTATGATGATCCAAGACCATCACATATATATATACTCATCTTGTAATCAGTTATAAATATATATGCATATATTTTTGTCAGACATATATATAAAATCTAGTACATGAATAAAGAATAATCTTTAGATTACAAATATATAATGCCCACACTATTCGGTACACATACATAGCCAACATACCTAAACAGTGAACACTTGGAGTCGGCCCATAAATCATCACATACACAACCGGCTAGACATTACAACCTTCAAAACTACTCCACTAGAACTCCCTCACTACCGAAACAGAGAACCCGGCTAAGGAGAACAAAAATCACCAACTGACAGGGAAAGGTTCAACATTAATAAGAAACAAACACTAGATCATTACACGGCCAAATAGGGAAGTAACTCTAGCTTCAAAACCACACGGCCAGCACTACCCATATACACTGTCAAGACCAAAAAACAGGGGTAAAACCACAACAGAAATAGGGGATACGGCCATCACTATGGCCACTGCCGACACACACCCACCCACAATCAGCCAGACACGGCCAAAACAGTAACGAATCGTCGAACCATAGATAAGGAATCGCGGCTAAAAATAGGGGAACTCCGTTTAAGGACTCAAGAGGAACAAACCATTAACTTAGCTAAAATCAGTAAAACAAAGTATCAAAATTCAGTCATGAACCTTCAATGATCACCCAGAATTAGACAAATGGATTTCAAGAATTACCCTGAGTAGTTCTTTAGAAAATCCATTGGAAGAGCGAGGTGAAAGGGTCATGGAATGCATCGCTGAAACACACCAGAAACCACAAGAATCGTATTGGGAGTCACTGATGTTTGCTCCCTTGGACGACCCATCGGAGATTGGCCAAAAATCGGATCTCTGGTCCCTCTCGGTCACTGGGTTCACGGGTCTTCGTGGATCGGGTCCCCGATCGTCTTCTGGATCATGGTTTCGATGGGTTTCATGGGTTCTCTCTCCCTTTCGGTTTTTGCCATTGCCGAACCGACTCTCACACTTAGTCTCTCTCCGTTTCTCTCATCTCTCTTCTTTGTCTTTTCCTTTAATTTCTCTCAATCTCACGGTCTCTTACTATAATTGTGAAAAATGGAATTAACTTCTAAAATAAATGCAAGTGTGTGCTTATCGTGTTAACAAAAATTAAACAATGCGGAAAATAAATAACACAAGTATTTTTGTTAACGAAGTGGAAACTCAAAATGAGAAAAAACCACTCAGGGGCAGCCAAACCCAGGATATTCACTATTCAAAAGACAAGACTAGATACAAGATAGTAACACTCACAAACCCCTGATGCAGTGGTCGTACCTTGCTCTCTAACGTGTAACCCAACACGAACGCCTCCCAACCAGGTCACCTACCTGAAGGGGTCTTCAATAGAATCCTTTATCTTAAGGCCAACCCCTAAGATAGACTTCAGTTATAGTGCAGCAACAGCACACTTGCAATGGCTTGAGAGAGAACAAATCAGCTCCAATAACCTCACAAAATAACTCTCTAAGCTCTGATGGAATTCAATACCGAATTCTTGCAATTCTCAATGGCCAGTGGCCTCTATTTATAGGCTGAGGGTTCAAATGGGCAACTGCCACGATAAGTACAGACCCTGTCTAGACAGTGGACCTGAGCCGTCCGGACGGACAACTGTGCGATAGAAAATTATGAGATTTTTGCTGAAAATCTTTCCTATTTGAAAGCCGCGTCCGGACGGTGAGGCACTGTCGTCCGGACGGTCGCACGTCCGCTACAAGTAATTTCCATATAAGGCTTCGTGCGTCCGAACCAAGAAGGATGGCCGTCCAGACGGTTGATCTTCAACACGCAATTTCCATATCTGTTTAGCGAGCGTCCAGACAGTTGTATTTGAATTGTGATTCTTGCCTTATAAATGAGAGCGTCCGGACGGGAATCCACGTTGTCCAGACGGTTGCATCAATCTTCCCTAATTTGGACTAGGAAAGAAAATCTGAAGCTGATCGATCACTGGACGTCGTCCGGACGGGCTGCTGAGTCGTCCGAACGGATGCAAGCTGGAACAGAAGTTTCTTGATATAGTGAAGGGTCCGGACGGAAATCCATGTCGCCTGGAAGAATGATGCTTGGTCTATTGGGCATCCGGATGGTATGGCACGTCGTCCGAACGGATGAAACTGTGGACAGATGAGAGTCCGGACGGGATGACACGTCTTCCGGACGGCTGGCAAGGAACTGAAATCTCTGACTTGTACAACAATGCAGAATCCTCTGAAATACTTCTGAATAGTGGAATCCTTGTGAAAAAGCATCTTTACATACAAGCGATTTTGTCCAATCAGAATGAGGCCAATTACAAACTAACCAACTCCCCCTTTGGCCATTCTGGGTCAAAAATCACTTGACCAGTTTGGAAATACATTCCCGGTCCAAGAATAAAAATTACTCCCCCTTTTTGTCACAAAGGAACAAAGGGTAAAACAGAGTAAAAACCAACTGTAAATAAAAATTACTCCCCCTAACGGTCTCAGAAGGACTAGGGTAAACAGAGTAATATTAGTCCAAGAGTTTAACATAGTAGAAAATAAACCAACATGGACTGAAAAAAGTTGCAAAAAAAATGAAAAACAAGGTAAGGTTCTTCACAAGAATAGTAGCTAACGCATGTATATACGTCTGAAAAATCAGTCAAGGAGCAAGTCAGAATTATGCACACATGGAGTTGATAGACAAGTATAACATATACAAAAATTATCCTGCAAGCATAAAAATGAAAATAGCTTGCTCAACTCATGCAATGCGTGTGTGTGAAGACTCTTTTCCCACAAGGTTTGATTTTTACGAATATGCCAAGAAGCAACCAGATTTTCTAGACAAGAGAGAAAATCAATGCAAGATTAGTCAAAAGTCAAACCTTATAACTTACTAGGGCCTAGCCACCCTCATCTGATACACTCCCCCTGAGATGCATCACCTAATGGTTTTACTTGTACCATGAAGGACAAAGTAAATATTTTACTTGCACGTAGAGGGCAAGGCATAAAGCAAATTCAGCACATAAGCAGTGAATATATAATTAAAGCACATAATTCATATGATTTACTGCTTGATTCTTACGATGTTGCAACCTAGAGGGAATGCCAGAGTTTTTAGGTTCTAGGTTCAACTAGCATGTGGTCAATTTGACTATCTTATCAAAAACCTCTTCTCTTATCTAGAATTTCTAAGAGCAAAAAGTCGGAGAAGGAAAAATACGCACCTTTGGGGAGTCTAGGATTGTGTACGAAGTTATCACATGAGACAAGCAACTATCAAACAAAACAATGAGCAGGGAAATCTTTGCATATGTCAGACTTATGTTCTCAGTCACATGTAAGCATAATAAATCAAAGCTCAATGAACTAGTAAACCAGAAAAGATACATGAGATAGCTGACATACCTTGCGAATAACTACCCTGCGACAAAACTCCCAAATTTTTATTTTTTTTTATTTTTTTATTTTTAATAACATCATGCTATCAAAAAACTCATCCTAGCATGAAAACCCATGTCTAGGACGTGGCACAAACTCCAATGGCTTTCCGGAGGGACTTAAACCTGCTACCATCTAGAGGTTTGGTAAGAATGTCAGCCAATTGGTTTTTAGCAGGGATGAAAGAGAGAGATACTACCTCGTATTCCACAAGATCACGTAAGAAGTGATGTTTGATATCGATATGCTTGGTCCGAGAATGCTAAACTGGATTCTTGGAGATGTTGATAGCACTAGTATTATCACAGTTGATAATCATAGAATCTTGAGAGAATCTGTACTCGCCTAGTAGTGTCTTCATCCACAACAATTGGGTACAATAGCTACCCGCAACAATATATTCAGCCTCAGCAATGGAGAGAGATATAGAGGCTTGTTTCTTGCTCATCCAGGCTACAAGATTGTTTCCCACATAAAAACATCCTCCTGAGGTGCTTTTTCTATCATCGGCACTTCCAGCCCAATCTGCATCAGAGTATCCTGCAACAACAAGATTTGTTTCTTTAGAATACCAAATACCATAAAGAAGGGTATCATTTACATACCTGATGATACGCTTGACCGTAGTGAGATGAGATTCCTTCAGATTTGCCTGAAAGCGAGCACAAACTCCCACATTGAAGGCAATGTCTGGTCGGCTGGCTGTAAGATACAGGAGGCTCCCTATCATACTTCTGTAAAGGGATGGATCACCAGATTTTCTTGCAAGATCACTACTAATCTTGACACTGGTGCTCATGGGAGTTTGGGCACGACTTTTTTCCATCCGAACAAAACCATTTGACCAGATCCTTAGCATACTTGGACTGAGATATGAAGATGCCTTCAGCAGTTTGCTTGACTTGAAGACCAAGAAAATAGTTAAGCTCACCAATCATGCTCATCTCAAATTCCTGCTTCATTTCTTCAGAAAACTCATGGGCAAGAGAGTATAAGGTAGCTCTAAAAATGATGTCATCAACATAGATCTGAGCAATGAGCTTGTGAGTACCTTGATTTTTGATGAACAGGGTTCGATCAGCTTGTCCCCTTGTAAATCCCTTAGCCAGGAGATAAGTGGTGAGACGCTCATACCATGCCTGAGGAGCCTGCTTAAGCCCATATAAAGCCTTCTTCAGCTTGTACACATGATGGGGATGATGTGGATCTTGAAAACCCTTCGACTGTTCTACATAAACTTCTTCTTGAAGAACACTGTTCAGAAAGGCACTCTTTTCATCCATCTGATACAACTTGAACCCAAGATGACAAGCAATGGAGAGAATAATTCTGATGGATTCTAACTTGGCAACTGGAGCAAAAGTTTCATCAAAGTCTACTCCCTCTATCTGAGTGTATCCCTGTGCAACAAGACGGGCTTTATTCCGAACCACAGTGCCATGCTCATCTGTTTTATTCTTGAAAATCCACTTAGTACCAATGATATTTTGTTCTGCAGGACGGGGAACCAAGGTACAAACATCATTTCTAATGAATTGATGGAGCTCATCATGCATGGCAGACACCTAGCCTTCATCTTGTAGGGCTTCATCAACTTTCTTTGGTTCTGTCTGGGCAAGGTAGCAGCTATTAGGAGACTTGATTAGCTACTTCACTGGTAGGATGAATGACTCTGCTTCTTAGCCTCCGCCCTTCATCTATGGTTCCAAGAAGCTGCTGTGGAGGATGATTGTTCTTCACCCATGACCGCTTTGGAGGATCTACAGGAATATCTTCATCTTCAGAAGTACTGGAAGTTGTATCTGAAGTCGTGGGAGGGGAAGGAGGCTCATCCGGACACACACTTGGAGACGCCTTGACATTATCAGTTGTTTCATCTGTAACTTCAACAGACACTAGCTGATTTTCTTCCCCGCTACTTGGTCTTTCAACCTCTTCATCATCAATGACAACATTTATAGATTCCATCACAGTCTTTGTTCTTTTATTGAAAACTCTGTAGGCACGACTGGGTGAGGAATATCCCAAAAATATGCCTTCATCGCTCTTTGGATCAAATTTCCCAAGATTCTCCCTGTCACGAAGGATATAGCATTTACTTTCAAAAGTTCTGAAATACTTTACCGTGGGCTTTTTACCTCGTCAAATTTCATAGGGAGTCTTGCTTGTTTCAGGTCTCAGATAGACCCTATTGATAATATGACATGCAGTGTTCACTGCTTCTCCCCAAAAGTGTTGAGCAAGATTCTTTGAGTGGATCATCACACGAGCCATCTCCTGAATTACCCTGTTCTTCCTTTCAACAACTCCATTCTGTTGAGGAGTGATAGGAGAAGAAAATTCCTGCTTGATTCCATATGAGAGACAGAATTCTTCGAACTTGGAATTTTCTAATTCTCTTCCATGATCACTGTGGATTCTCATAATCTGGCAATTTTGCTCAACCTAAATCTTCTTGAATAAATGCTGAGCTGCATCAAAAGCATCAGATTTTTCCCGAATAGGAATAGCCCATGTATACCGAGAGAAATCATCCACAATTACCAGAATATACCTTTTCCCACCTACACTAGCAGTTCTAATGGGACCCATGAGATCCATGTGCAGTAATTCTAAATTTTTGGAAGTTTGAATACTTGAGGTCTTCTTATGGGCTACTCGAGTCTGTTTCCCTAGTTGGCAAGAACCACAGATTCCTCTTTCAATCTTCTCCATTTTGGGCAGACCTTTAACAATGTCTTTGCTTGCAATTTTCAACATATCGGAGAAATTCAGATGCCCTAACGTTTGGTGCCACAGCTCACTGTTATCTATGGTTGCCTTGTTGCAGAAAATATGATGATCTATAGTAAGACTCGGAAGACCATAGCAATTGTCAGCAGTTCTTTCTCCCCCCATAAGCCATTTGCCACTGTTGTCAAATATATTACATTCCTTCTTGGAGAATTGCACCACCAAAATCATTGTCACAGAATTGACTGATGCTGAGGAGATTTGCCTTGAGCCCCTCTACATATAAAGCTTCATGAGATGTTCCAAGACCTGGAATGTCGATGATTCCTTTTCCAATGACTTTGGATTGGCTCCCATCTCCATAGGTGATCCGTCCACCTTTGCCCATCTGAACTTCTTTCAGTAAAGTCTTGTCACATGTCATGTGTTTAGAATAGCCACTATCCAAATACCACAAACAAGTATCAAGAATTTTCAGTGCAGTATGAGAAACTAAACACAGATTATCTTCCTTTTTGACCCAGACTTGTTTGGAAGCTTTCTTATGATTATTGACCAGGACAGATCTTTGCTCATTAGGGGTGAGGTATGCTAACTTCTCACTAATGAGCTTAGCTTGATCACTTAACATTTTAACTTGTTCTTCAAAGCCTGGTTCATCTTTTCTAGGGACAAGAGTTTTGTTCCAAGGTTTTTGAGACCTAATCTGGAAAAACTTTGGGCGAATATGACCAGTAATACCACAGTGGTGACATGTAGGTATAGACTGATTTACCCTTTGACCCCCACAAATAGATTGAGTATGATTATGAGACATGATAGGCTTAATGAACATGGTTCTATGAACAGTCATATCATGAGAAATAGAAGCAACTTTATCCATACTCAACTTAGACATGATAGAAGTCAAAAATAACACTCAAGAAATTAATCTTCTCGGAGTGTACCAAGCTCTGATACCAATTGAAAAATGGAATTGACTTCTAAAATAAATGCAAGTTTGTGCTTATCGTGTTAACAAAAATTAAACAATGCGGAAAATAAATAACACAAGTTTTTTTGTTAACGAAGTGGAAACTCAAGATGAGAAAAACCACTTCGGGGCAGCCAAACCTAGGATATTCACTATTCAGAAGACAAGACTAGATACAAGATAGTAACACTCACACACCCCTGATGTAGTGGTCGTATCTTGCTCTCTAACGTGTAACCCAACACGAACGCCTCCCAACCAGGTCACCTACCTGAAGGGGTCTTCAGTGGAATCCTTTATCTTAGGGCCAACCCTTAAAATAGACTTCAGTTATAGCGTAGCAACAACACACTTGCAATGGCTTGAGAAAGAACAAATCAGCTCCAATAACCTCACAAAATAACTCTCTAAGCTCTGATGGAATTCAATACTGAATTCTTGCAGTTCTCAATGCCCAGGGGCCTCTATTTATAGGCTGAGGGTTCAAATGGGCGACTGTGTGATAAGTACAGACGCCGTCCAGATGGTGGACCTGAGCCGTCTGGATGGACAACTGTGCAATAGAAAATTCTGAGATTTTCGCTGAAAATCTTTCCTGTTTGAGAGCCGCGTCTGGACGATGAGGCACTGTCAACTGGACTGTCACACATCTGCTGCAAGTAATTTCCATATAAGGCTTCGTGTGTCCAGACCAAGAAGGATGGCCGTCCGGACGGTTGATCTTCAACACGCAATTTCCATATCTGTTTAGCCCGTGTCCGGACGGTTGTATTTGAATTGCGATTCTTGCCTTATAAATGAGCGCGTCCGGATGGGAATCCACGTCGTCAGGACGGTTGCATCAATCTTCCCTTATTTGGACTTGGAAAGAAAATCTGAAGCTGATCGATCACTGGACATTGTCCAAACGAATACAAGCTGGAACAGAAGCTTCTCGATATAGTGAAGGGTCCGAACGGAAATTGGATGCTTGGTCTGTCGAGCGTCCGGACGGTATAGTACTTCATCCGAACGGATGGAACTGTGGACAAATGAGCGTCCGAACGGGATGACACGTCGTCCGGACGGCTGGCAGGGAACCGAAATCTTTGACTTGTACAACAGTGCAGAATCCTCTGAAACACTTCTGAATAGTGGAATCCCTACTAAAAAGCATCTTTACATACAAGTGATTTTGTCCAATCAGAATGAGGCCAATTACAAACTAACAGGTTCAACAGTGTTATTCACAAATCATTAAGTTCACACAGCAACACATTATCAAGTACAAGTCACGTTGTTCATCACACACTTATATTTTATCACGGTTTCTAATAACAATTTTCCATGCATACCATAAACAATATTCCAAGCTTACCACACATCTCACAAGTGCTAGCACTTCAATGCTAGGCTTACTGTCAACACTGCTTGTAAAGCTACGACCCGCAGGGCACACATCTCAGGTGTGCTAGTACTTCAATGCTAGGCTTACCACACATCTCACAAGTGCTAGCACTTTAATGCTAGGCTTACCGTCAACACCGCCCGTAAAGCTATGACCCGCAGGGACACATCTCATGTGTGCTAGCACTTCAATGTTTGGCTTACCGTAAACACCACCCGTAAAGCTACAACCCGCAGGGCATACATCTCACGTGTGCTAGCACTTCAATGCTAGGCTTACCACACATCTCAGCCAAGAGCTGCTACCCTCTTACCTACCACTGTGTCAGATACTACAACACTGGACTTACCATACACTTTCCACAACACAATCACATTTATAACATAATCTCATGTTACTTTAATCATCCATCCAACATCATCTTATCATCACAAATTCTCAATCCAATAATTCACAACACAACCACATATATTTTTTTTATCAACAATTCCATAACCAAAAATACATTGCAATGTCATCAACATCCATTTATCATTACAATTTCTCCAACCAATATCTCACAAACTCATTCACATATATTTTCATGCATATCTCTACATTATCTTATTATCACATTTTCTCATTCATAATACGAATCTCATGCATTCTTCAATATCAATTCATCAACATATATCATATTCACAACATAAATCTCATGCAATACTCAACATCAATTCAACGTCATGTCATCATTCGCAATACAAATCCCATGCATCCTTCAACATCAATTCATCAACATTTTTTCACAATATAGTTCATAATTACATATACCAAATCATTATCATAGACTTAACATCAAATTAAACTAAACATAGCAATTCATATATCTAAATTTCTAAGATCCCTCAGTGAGTAGAATACTCACCTTGGCTGCATTGGACCCATGACTCGAATATCCCGACATTCTAGTTACCTTGAACTCATCGTTGGAGAACAATTGAAGTCTCCACTTTACGTGCCTGCAAACATTTATGATATTAGAATAAGCTATTGAAGTCTATACTCTATGACACATAAACTACTCGTGTGGTCACACGTCGCATCACACGCTTCTAACTCTAGCTAGGTACCTTAAGCTATTATTAGGTATACCATTGGTTCTAAGTTTATAATTTACCTTGTTTATTAATTATAGGATGTATTTACTATTTTTATTAGCTTATACATTATTGTTAACCCTTTTATAGTTTGTCTTCTATTTACTAAGTTAACAATATATATGTATACTTAAGCCGTATACATGTATATGTATACATATATACATATACACATATACACATACAACACTTAAACATAATCCATTGATACCCATAATTATCATGTGTGCATGAATAGGTGAATTTGTTGCTAAGTTGTCACATAATGGACACATAAAACATTTATGTGTTTCTATAAGCCTATTAACTTATACATATTAAACTAGGGTTATTTGAGTAATTTACATCATAACAGTTGTCCCAAATGATATTAACCTTAGGCTTTAGGTTTATAACTTATTTCATTTCTTATCCATTAAATACAATTACTAACATATTCAACACTTTACTCTTATTAGCTACTAACCATCTAGGTAATTTAGATTATAGAACTTATCCTATTTAACATACTAATTTAATAGCTCATTTATCATGAACTATGATGTCCATACTATAATCCTTACGTATTTCATTTTATTCTATTAGACTCTTCCTTTAGTTCACCTCAAACCATTAGCCATGAGCTGCCATGATTAACCTTCAATTTACATAACCCAATCAACAATAACTTTTACCAACATCTCATAACAATTATCATCCTTAAATCACCATTCACTTTCAAGGTCCCACATGGATCATAATCCAATTTCACCAAAGCCTAAGACATACTCATCAATTTTTTATAAAAGTCAATCCTCAACCAATCTACACAATTCAACGCATACATTACTTAACCATAGAAATTAAGAGTAACTAAATCAACACCATAATACTAATCAATCAACCATAAACATTAACCTCAATCCCTAACAAATATTCATTAACCATTTATCATAAAACTACCATTCCAAACCAGATTTAAATTCCCTAAAAACACTCATCAACAATTTCATTCATCTCCCCATTTACAAACACAAAATCAAATTTGGATTTCCATCATTCAACCACTAGACCTAGATTTACTTCCATAATTACATAACAATATTCAATAGAGAAACAACAATATCATCTCAAAACTAACTCCCAAATCAGTAGCTATCTTACCCAAAAGAAGACCTATATCTTCCAATTCAAGAGACCCAAATCAAGCTTCCAAAACAACCAAAATATAACACCAATCCAGAATTTCCAGCACCCAAATCAACAATAAATCTCTAAGATACAAATCCAAAACCTATTCTAGAATCATCAAATACATCATAAAGTCACAAAACCGAAATCCCAAGAAAATACACCATTCAGCCATCACTTCCAAAAATCACCATAAACCCTAGGTTTTCTTCGTAAACAAAACCCAAATCAAAGCCTTAACAATATCATACGATTTTCGTGATATTTAGGCAATGAGTAATCTGAAAATACAAGAAAATGTTAGGAATTTTTATCTCAAAAACACCTCATGGTCGGAACCCATTTATTTCACTCTTCTTCTCTTCAATGGCCAGATCTCTCCTCTTAATCTCTACATCACTGTGTGCGTGTGATGGGGTGAGACGAAAAGAAGAGGAAAGGGAAAGGGTTGCTGCGGATCCAAGAGAGAAAGAGAAGAAAGAAAGGAAAATGAAAGAAAGGGAAGAGAATAAAGGAAATGAAGAGGAAGGGGGTTGGGTTGCTGCTAGTTTGGGCGACCGAAGGAGAGGAAAGGAGAAGAAGAGAAAAGAAGGAGAAGGGCTGCTGAGGTGCGGCGACAGAGAAGGGAGAAAGAAGAAAAGAGAAAGATAAGGAAAAGAGAAGAAGGGAGAGGGGGCGTGTGTTGGGGAGGGGGAGAGAGGAAGAAAAGAAAAGAAAAGGACAGAAATTGGAAAAGGAAGAGGGAGCAAGAGTGGGACACATGTCACCATGTGGGTGGTTGGGAGAAGATGAGGTTATCTTCTCCAAGCCAATTCGGTGATGACATGTGGCAGGGTGGGATTTCCTTTTTTTATTTAAATGCCTAGCCTTCCATTAACTACACTAGGACCCCACTATATTAAAACTCTATCTTTTAACAATTAATTTAACATTTAATTTAACCACATTCTACCCACACAAATAATTATTTATTACTCTAGGACCTATAGTTATTATTATTTATTATTTTTTGAAGACCCATTAGTAGTATTTTATTATTTCAATTTTCATTATTTTATCTTAGACTCATTTTATTTACATAATATAAATATTATCACCTAGAATATAATTATTAGTCTCATCAATAATTTATTAAATGCTCAATCCCCTACTTATTTTCTTGGTCTTTACAATAGAGAAGCTACCATGGCAAGGTTTTTGAATGGGTTAAATAGGGACATTGCCAACGTGGTGGAGTTGCAACACTACATGGAGTTGGAGGACATGGTTCACATGGCAATACATGTAGAACAACAGCTTAAAAGGAAAGGAACTTGGTCATTTCAAAATTCAAGCTTCTCTACTTCATGGAGGTTGAATAGGAGGAAGGACGAAGAGACTATTTTAAAGTCCAAAACTGAACCACCAAAAAGGAGAGATGAAGTTCCTAGTGTCAACAAAGGTGAAACTGAATCCCAAACTCGTAATTGTGATATTAAGTGATTTCATTGTTTGGGAGTAGGTCACATAGCTTCACAATGCCCAAATAAGAGGACCATGATCGCACATGTTGATGGAAAGGTGGAAACCGAAAGCGACGGCGATGATGACCAAATGCCACCGCCTGAGGATGCTTGTGATGATGATGTGGAGTATCCAGTGGGGGGTGAGTCACTTGTGGCTAGGCTTGCTTTAAGTGCCCAAGTCAAAGAAGATGACATGGAACAACAAAGGGAGAACATTTTTCATACTGGATGCCACA